>NC_057779.1:11743440-11745037 GCF_014825855.1 Bombus pyrosoma
TGTTATTTTGTTTATTGTCTTATTTTTACTATCCTATACGAGACTTACGTACTACCTATTACGCTATCGAGGCACTTTACTATCCTATATAAGACCAAAAAGAAAGAAAAAATAAAGAAAAAGGAAAAAAACAAGAAATTTTATTAAAGCTATTTTTCCCTGAGTATATCACATTTCCTATCCTATATAATACGGAAAAAAGAAAAAAAATAAGGAAAAAGAAGGCGAGGCAGATAGGTACGATCGTTGAGGTCCGCATCACCATGCGTGGCGTCACGAGTTCGAACCTTGCTCGCCGTACAAATACTATCCTATATGAAGGCACTTACTATCCTATATGAGACCAAAAAAAAAGGAAAAAAAAAAAAATTTTTTAAAGCAATTTTTTATTATCTTACTTATCTTATTTTTACTATCCCATATAAGACCAAAAAAAAAGAAAAAATAAAGAACAAGGAAAAAAAACAGAAATTTTATTAAAGCTATTTTTCCCTGAGAATGATATCACATTTACTATACTATATAAGACCAGAAAAAAAGAAAAAATAAAGAAAAAAGGAAGACATCAGATATTTTATTAAAGCTATTTGTCCCTGAGTATGATATCACATTTACTATCCTATATTACACCAAAAAAAAAAGAAAAAATAAAGAAAACCGAAAGAAACCAAAAAAATGTATTAAAGCTATTTTATTTTGTTTATTGTCTTATTCTAACTATCCTATACGACACTTACGCACTATCTACTGTGCTATCAAGGCACTTCACTAACCTATATAAGACCAAAAAAAAAGAAAAAATAAAGAAAAAGGAAAAAAAACAGAAATTTTATTAAAGCTATTTTTCCCTGAGTATGATATCACATTTACTGTACTATATAAGACCAAAAAAAAAAAAAAGAAAAAATAAAGAAAACCAAAAGCAACCAAAAAAATGTATTAAAGCTGTGTTATTTTGTTTATTGTCTTATTTTTACTATCGTATACGAGACTTACGTACTACATATTACGCTATCGAGGCACTTTAATATCCTATATAAGACCAAAAAGAAAGAAAAAATAAAGAAAAAAGAAGAAAACAAGAAATTTTATTAAAGCTATTTTTCCCTGAGTATATCACATTTCCTATCCTATATAATACGGAAAAAAGAGAAAAAATAAGGAAAAAGAAGGCGAGGCAGATAGGTACGATCGTTGAGGTCCGCATCACCATGCGTGGCGTCACGAGTTCCAACCTTGCTCGCCGTACAAATACTATCCTATATTAAGGCACTTACTATCCTATATAAGACCAAAAAAAAAGGAAAAAAGAAAAATTTTTTTAAGCAATTTTTTATTACCTTACTTATCTTATTTTTACTATACCATATAAGACCAAAAAAAAAGAAAAAATAAAGAACAAGGAAAAAAAACAGAAATTTTATTAAAGCTATTTTTCCCTGAGAATGATATCACATTTACTATACTACATAAGACCAGAAAAAAAGAAAAAATAAAGAAAAAAGGAAGACATCAGATATTTTATTAAAGCTATTTGTCCCTGAGTATGATATCACATTTACTATCCTGTATTACACCAAAAAAAAAAAAAAAAAAA
>NC_057779.1:11745537-11748247 GCF_014825855.1 Bombus pyrosoma
TAATATGAGCTGGTCCAGATCCGCACGCTAGCAGTGTTACTCTATAACTGAAAAACCCTGAAGCCAACGTCGCCTTTCGACTGTTTATGGCCTGCCTTCGTCGCAGTCTTTTGTCTATGCGCTGTCGATGGCTTCAATGCTTTAGAAAGCTAAAAAGACCAGATGTAGAGTTTTCTTAAAGGCAGTGACCTTCAACAAAGACAATAAACAAAATGAAATAGCTTTAATACATTTTTTTGGTTTCTTTCCTTTTTCTTTATTTTTTCTTTTTTTTGGTTTTATATAGGATAGTAAATGTGATACAATAATGCGGGTAAAATAGCTTTAATAAAATATCTGATGTCTTCCTTTTTTCTTCATTTTTTCTTCTTTTGGTCTTATATAGGATAGTAAAAATGAGACAATAAGTATGGTAAAATAGCTTTAATAAAATTTCCTGTTTTTTTCCTTTTCCTTTATTTTTTCCCTTCTTTTCGTATTATATAGGATAGTAAAGTGCCTTGATAGCATAGTAGGTAGTGCGTAAGTCTCCTATAGGATAGTAAAAATAAGACAATAAACAAAATAAAATAGCTTTAATACATTTTTTTGGTTTCTTTCCTTTTTTTTTTATTCTGGGCGAGAGGGATTCCAGAACTCGCGACGCCTCGCATTGTGTTGCGAGTCTCAACGAGGGTAGGTACCTGCCTCGCCTCCTTTTTTTTTTTCTTCAGCTTTTTTTTGGTCTTATATAGGGTAGTAAAGTGCCTTGATAGCGCAGTAGGTAGTGCATAAGTCTCCTATAGGATAGTAAGAATAAGACAATAAACAAAATGAAATAGCTTTAATACATTTTTTTGGTTTCTTTCCTTTTTCTTTATTTTTCCTTTTTTTTGGTTTTATATAGGATAGTAAATGTGATACAATAATGCGGGTATAATAGCTTTAATAAAATATCTGATGTCTTCCTTTTTTCTTTATTTTTCTTTTTTTCTGGTTTTATATAGGATAGTAAAAATAAGATAAGTAAGATAATAAAAAATAGTTTAAAAAAAATTTTTTTTTTTCCTTTTTTTCTTTTTTTTTTGGTTTTGTTTGTTTAGCTTAGTAAGTAAAGTGCCTGCTAGCCTAGTAGGTAGTCATATATTTATTATAGTCTAGTCAGTCTTTAAGTCTTACATATAGGGTAGTATCTAGTACGGCGGGCGGGGTTCGAACTCGTGACGCCGCACATGGTGATACGAGCCTCAACGATCATACCCATCTGCCTCGCCTACTTTTACTTTATTTTTCGTCTTTTTTTGGTATTATGTAGGATAGTAAAGTGCCTTGATAGCACAGTAGGTAGTGCGTAAGTCTCGAATAGGATAGTAAAAATAAGACAATAAACAAAATAAAATAGCTTTAATACATTTTTTTGGTTTCTTTCCTTTTTCTTTATTTTTTCCTTTTTTTGGTTTTATATAGGATAGTAAATGTGATACAATAATACGGGTAAAATAGCTTTAATAAAATATCTGATGTCTTCCTTTTTTCTTTATTTTTTCTTTTTTTTTGGTCTTATATAGGATAGCAAAAATAAGATAAGATAATAAAAAATAGTTTAAAAAAAATTTTTTTTTTCTTTTTTTTTCTTTTTTTTTGGTCTTATATAGGATAGTAAAGTGCCTTATAGCCGAGTAGGTAGATCTTAAGTCTAGTCTTAAATCTAAGTATAGGATAGTAAGAAGTTCGGCGGGCAGGGTTCGAACTCGTGACGCCGTGCATGGTGACACGAGCCTCAACGATCGTACCCATCCGACTCGCCTACTTTTACTTTATTTTTTCTCTTTTTTTGGTATTATATAGGATAGTAAAGTGCCTTGATAGCACAGTAGGTAGTGCGTAAGTCTCGTATACGATAGTAAAAATAAGACAATAAACAAAATAAAATAGCTTTAATACATTTTTTTGGTTTCTTTCCTTTTTTTTTATTCTGAGCGAGAGGGATTCCAGAACTCGTGACGCCTCGCATTGTGTTGCGGGCCTCAACGAGGGTAGGTACCTTCCTTGCCTCCTTTTTCTTTATTTTCTCTTTTTTTTTGGTGTTATATAGGATGGTAAAGTGCCTCGATACCATTGTAGGTAGTGCGTAAGTGTCGCATAGGATAGTAAGAATAAGACAATAAACGAAATAAAATAGCTTTAATACATTTTTTTGGTTTCTTTCGGTTTTCTTTATTTTTTCTTTTTTTTTTTTGGTCTTATATAAGATAGTAAATGTGATATCATACTCAGGGAAAAATAGCTTTAATAAAATATCTGATGTCTTCCCTTTTTCTTTATTTTTTCTTTTTTTTTGGTCTTATATTATTATTATTTATTATTTTTATTTAGTCCGTGCCTCTCGGCTTTGGACGAACTTTCAGCTTTCTTTACAGCTCTTTATTGCACTAATCGCCTTCTTATCTCTAATCTAACACTAATGCTTATAATCTATTTACACGTATGTCTACGATTTATTGCAACTTAGCCTACTCATTATTGTCACTATGGTCTTTTTGCCTCCTTGCTGTGCTACCTTCCTGTCCTTCCACCCCTTCTTGAATTGCTTTTGCCCTTCTTTTCTCTATTATCGCTCTCAGATCCATTAGTCCTTCCCCAGTCCCATTTAATATTTCTTCCATTTCCTTTGCTCCTCCTGTTATTTCACATTCTTTTAGCACATGTCTCAGGTCCTCTTCTTCCCCTC
>NC_057779.1:11748747-11750498 GCF_014825855.1 Bombus pyrosoma
GTATAACGTTATATGGTATTAGGATGTAACGTATAACGTTATGTAGCATTACGTTATAACGTATTACGCTATGTAGCTATATGTTATAACGTATAACGTTATGTAGCATTACGTTATAACGTATTTCGCTATGTAGCTATATGTTATAACGTATAACGTTATGTAGCATTACGTTATAACGTATAACGTTATGTAGCATGACGTTATAACGTATAACGTTATGTAGCATTACATTATAACGTACAACGTTATGTACTATTACGTTATAACGTATAACGTTTTGTCATATTGCGATATAACGTATAAGGACATGTAGTATTACGTTATAGCGCATAACGGTATGTAGCATTACGTTATAACATATAGCGATATGTAGTATTATGATATAACGTATAACGTTATGTAGCTTTACGTTATAACGTATAACGCTACGTAGATGTATGTTATAACGTATAACGTTATGTAGCATTACGTTATAACGTATAGCGTTACGTAGTATTACGTTATAACGTATAACGTTATGTAGTATTACGTTATAACGTATAACGTTATGTCATATTACGATATAACGTATAACGTCATGTAGCATTACGTTATAACGTACAACGTTATGTAATATTACGTTATAACGTATAAGGTTTTGTCATATTGCGATATAACGTATAAGGTCATGTAGTATTACGTTATAGCGTATAACGTTATGTAGCATTACGTTATAACATATAGCGATATGCAGTATTACAATGTAACGTATAACGTTATGTAGCATTACGTTATAAGGTATAACGTTATGCAGATATATGTTATAACGTATAACGTTATGTAGCATTACGTTTTAACATATTGCGGTATGTAGTATTACGATATAACGTATAACGTTATGTAGCATTACGTTATAACGTATAACGCTATATAGTATTACGTTATAACGTATAACGTTATATGGTATTAGGATGTAACGTATAACGTTATGTAGCATTACGTTATAACGTATAACGCTATGTAGATATATGTTAAAACGTATAACGTTATGTAGCATTACGTTATAACGTATAACGTTATGTAGCATTACGTTATAACGTATAACGTTATATAGCAATACGTTATAAGGTATAACGTTATATGGTATTAGGATGTAACGTATAACGTTATGTAGCATTACGTTATAACATATAGCGATATGCAGTATTACGATATAACGCATAACGTTATGTAGCATTACGTTATAACGTATAACGCTATATAGTATTACGTTATAACGTATAACGTTATATGGTATTAGGATGTAACGTATAACGTTATGTAGCATTACGTTATAACGTATAACGCTATGTAGATATATGTTAAAACGTATAACGTTATATGGTATTAGGATGTAACGTATAACGTTATGTAGCATTACGTTATAACGTATAACGTTATATAGCAATACGTTATAAAGTATAACGTTATATGGTATTAGGATGTAACGTATAACGTTATGTAGCATTACGTTATAACATATAGCGATATGCAGTATTACGATATAACGCATAACGTTATGTAGCATTACGTTATAACGTATAACGTTATGTAGCATTACGTTATAACGTACAACGTTATGTACTATTACGTTATAACGTACAACGTTATGTACTATTACGTTATAACGTATAACGTTTTGTCATATTGTGATATAACGTATAAGGTCATGTAGTGTTACGTTATAGCGTATAACGTTATGTAGCATTACGTTATAACGTATAACGCTA
>NC_057779.1:11750998-11753091 GCF_014825855.1 Bombus pyrosoma
AATCAGACGATGAAAGAAACACCGCGACGCGTGCGGAACAAACGAAATCGCGATCTCTCGAAGGAACTAACAAACCTACGTGACGTACCCCCGTGCACCAGATAACCCTAAGGTTCAGCGGAAAGCCCAAGCATTGACCTTCGCCCGATTCCTGTCACGTCGTTTGCAACTTATCACGGTCGATAGCACCGACCGATGACACCAGCGATCCAGCAAATGGGCCTGCAATTTGACACACTCCAACTGAACAAGTGAGAGCCCGGGGAGGGACCGCTGATCAGGATTACCAAGGCTAGGCCCCAACTGAACAGTGGGGTCCACCCCCGCGGGTTTGCCACCTGAACAGGATTACGGAGGACGTTAAATGCAGGTCCCTGTCCAAGTACCGAAGTACCAATCGGACAGAATTGTAGATCTATGACTCAGCGCGATGACATCTCCCGCGATTCGCGGCAAACGACGAGCAGTTGTCGAGTAGTCACCAAGACAGAGGTGTCCTTGGGGCGACTTACGAATCCAAAGAGTTGTCCAGTGCACGTTGACCCACACGCACCCGGAATACGCGCGAGTGAATACGCCACGCTGCAGTTTGAAAGAACTGAGCGATCGTGAACCGGTAAATCGCGGGAACAATTTTTCCAGTGTGGTAAGCGAGGCTACCGATATAGACGAGATTTATATTTTTCGTTCCAAGATAGATAAGTATCTTTGTACAGAATGAGCTCACAGTGCACATAACATAGGTATCTATCTTACGATTAACTAAGGCTAAGACGCACGCATCCCACGGTGTCCCGTGATGTCCCACGGTGTCCCACGGTGCCCCCGCGGGGGAGTATTAGTCCAGTCTAGATCATCCAAAATTCTTTTGGCGGCATTTGGTGACCCAAACTGGACTGGTGCGTAGTTCTTAGCTTGGTATCGTTTTCCAAAGATTAATCAACTGATTAAATTTTGGAACACGATGCCAATTACCGGGTCTCACCACGAGGAGGTGACTACGCAAGAGACCCGTCCATGAGTTATTTAACGTTATGCATCGGTCTCGACATTCAACCTATTGGCTGGAATGTCGAGTTCTGACTCTACTTGATCATGGGCCTACGTAAAGAGATAGTTATTTCGTAGCCTAACCACGAAACACCTATCTCCTACGCAGCAGTTACACAAATCTTTACAAACGTAAAACAAAGCTTACGCAACGCAACTTCTATCTCCCACACAACGCAACATGTATCTCACACACAAGGATTACATCGATCAGTACAAACATTATACAATAATTCGCAACCCTATCGACAACATTCCGTATCAAAGACACATTTGTCTAACTTGGAACGAAACAAAAAGAATGAGGCTAGTATGGAAAGGGAGCCCCAATAATCAGACGGTGTAAGAAACACCGCGACGCGTGCGGAACAAACGAAATCGCGATCTCTCGAAAGATCTAACAAGCCTACGTGACGTAGGTAATAATTAATAGCGTAAATGTCATAAATTAATAGTTTAAATGTTATAAATTAATGGCTTAAATGTTATAAACTAATAGCTTAAATGTTATAAATAAATGGCTTAAATGTATAAAATAATAGTTTAAATGTTGTAAATTAATTGCTTAAATGTTATAAATTAATGGCTTAAACGTTATAAATTAATAGTTTAAATGTTATAAATTAATGGCTTAAATGTATAAAATAAGAGTTTAAATGTTGTAAGTTAATAGTTTAAATGTTATAAATTAATAGTTTAGATGTTGTAAATTAATGGCTTAAATGTTATAAATTAATGGCTTAAATGTTATAAATTAATAGTTTAAATGTTGTAAATTAATGGCTTAAATGTCATAAATTAATAGCTTAAATATTATAAATTAATAGCTTAAATGTATAAAATAACAGTTTAAATGTTGTAAATTAATAGTTTAAATGTTATAAATTAATAGCTTAAATGTTATAAATTAATGGCTTAAATGTTATAAATTAATAATTTAAATGTTATAAATTAATGGTTCAAATGTTAGAAATTAATGGCTTAAATGTATAAAATAACAGTATAAATGTTGTAAATTAATAGCTAAAATGTTATAAATTAAT
>NC_057779.1:11753591-11756402 GCF_014825855.1 Bombus pyrosoma
AACGTATAACTTTGTATGATATTACGTTATAACGCATAACGTTATATAGTAATACGTTATAACGCATAACGTTATATGGTATTACGTCATAACGTATAACGTTACATGATGTTACGATATAACCTATAACGTTTTGTGGTATTAGGATATAACGTATAACGTTATATGATATTACGATATAACGTATAATGTTATATAGTACTACGTTATAACGTATAATGTTATAAAGGACTACGTTAAAACGTATAACGTTATATAGTATTACGATGTAACGTATAACGTTATGTGGTATTGCGATATAACCTATAACGTTATGTGGTACTAGGATATAACGTATAACGTTATACGATATTACGTTATAACGCATAACGTTATATCGCAATAAGTTATAACGTATAACGTTATGTTGTATTAAGATATAACGTATAACGTTACACGATATTACGTTATAACCAATAATGTTATGTGGTATTAGGATATAACGTATAACGTTATCAGATAATACGATATAATGCATAACGTTAGATAGCAATAAGTTATAACGTATAACGTTATGTGGTATTAAGATATAACGTATAACGTTACATAGTATTACGGTATAAGGTATATCGTTATGTGGTATTATGATATAACGTATAACGTTATGTAGTATTACGATATAGCGCAAAACGTTATGTGGTATTACGATATAACGTATAACTTTGTATGATATTACGTTATAACGCATAACGTTATATAGTAATACGTTATAACGTATAACGTTATATGGTATTACGTCATAACGTATAACGTTACATGATATTACGATATAACCTATAACGTTATGTGGTATTAGGATGTAACGTATAACGTTATATGATATTACGTTATAACGCATAACGTTATATAGCAATAAGTTATAACGTATAACGTTATGTTGTATTAAGATATAACGTATAACGTTACATGATATTACGTTATAACCTATAACGTTATGTGGTATTAGGATATAACGTATAACGTCATCAGATAATACGATATAACGCATAACGTTATACAGCAATGCGTTATAACGTATATCGTTATATGGTATTACTATACAACGTATTTCGTTATGTAGTATTACGCTATAAAGTATAACGTTATATGATATTACGTTATAACGCATAACGTTATATAGCAATACATTATAACGTATAACGTTATGTGGTATTACGATATAACGTATAACGTCATATGGTATTACGATATAACGCAATTCGTTATGTAGTATTACGCTATAACGTATAACGTTATGTGGTATTACGATATAACGTATAACGGCATATAGTATTACGTTATAACGTATAACGTTACATGGTATTACGATATAGCGTAATTCGTTATGTAGTATTACGCTATAAAGTATAACGTTATATGATATGACGTTATTACGCATAACGTTATATAGCAATACGTTATAACGTATAACGTTATATGGTATTACGATATAACGTATTTCGTTATGTAGTATTACGTCATAAAGTATAACGTTATGTGATATTACGTTAGAATGCATAACGTTATATAGCAATACGTTATAACGTATAACGATATGTGGTATTACGATAAAACGTATAACGTTATATGGTATTACGATATAACGTAATTCGTTATGTAGTATTACGCTATAAAGTATAACGTTATATGATATCACGTTATTACGCATAACGTTATATAGCAATACGTTATAACGTATAACGTTATGTGGTATTACAATATAACGTATAATGTTATATAGTACTACGTTATAACGTATAACGTTATGTGGCATTACGATATAACGTATCACGTTTTATGGCATTACGTTATAACGTATAACGTTATCTGGTATTAGGATATAACGTATAACATTATCAGATAATACGATATAACGTATAACGTTACATAGCAATAAGTTATAACGTATTAAATTGTATTACAATATAACGTATAATGTTATATAGTACTACGTAATAACGTATAATGTTATAAAGTACTACGTTATAACGTATAACGTTATGTGGCATTACGATATAACGCATGACGTTTTGTGGCATTACGTTATTACGTATAACGTTATCTGGTATTACGATATAACGTATAACGTTATCAGATAATACGATATAACGTATAACGTTACATGATATTACGATATAACCTATAACGTTATGTGGTATTATGATATGACGTATAACGTTATCAGATAATACGATATAACGTTATATGGTAGTACGTTATAACGTATAACGTTATGTGGTATTACGATATAACGTATAACGTTACATAGTGTTACTGTATAACGTATAGCTTTATATGGTATTACGATATAACGTAATTCGTTACGTAGTATTACGCTATAAAGTATAACGTTATATGATATCACGTTATTACGCATAACGTTATATAGCAATACGTTATAATGTATAACGTTATATGGTATTACGTTATAACGTATAACGTTATGTGGTATTACGATATAACGTATAACGTTACATAGTGTTACTGTATAACGTATAGCTTCATGTGGTATTACGATATAACGTATAACGTTATGTAGTATTACGATATAGCGTAAAACGTTATGTGGTATTACGATATAACGTATAACGTTACATAGTATTACGGTATAACGTATATCGTTATGTGGTATTACGATAAAACGCATAACGTAATGTTGTATTACGATATAGCGTATAACGTTATGTGGTATTACGATATAACGTATAACGTTATATGTTATTACGATATAACGTAATTCGTTATGTAGTATTACGCTATAAAGTATAACGTTATATGATATCACGTTATTAC
>NC_057779.1:11756902-11761117 GCF_014825855.1 Bombus pyrosoma
TTCCTCCGAGACACCTTCAGGGCAGCTCAGCAGTCGAGTTCAGTTGCTCACTCTGTCCAAATCAGTCCCATTCCGACTCCAATTCCGAGTCCAGCACTCTCGAGCGAGTGCTCAAGCAGTCGAGTTCAGTCTCTCAAGCTCTCACTCATTCAACACGAGTTTCATACCTTAAATCAGTCATATATACGCATCGGCGTAATATTGTTCTTATATAAAGTTGTTGGAATAAACACTATTCTATACCTGTTAATTCAGTGTAATTTCAGTTGAACCACCCCTGTTATCGTAACAGAAATCAGGGGATCGATCATTTCGTGGCGTCGATTATTTAATCGTAACGGGAATTTACGACTCCCGTTGATGTGTTTTCTTGCGATCGCGTCTCCCCGCGAGTGGTCGAAACATTTTGGTCCTTCGAGCCGGATCACGTGTTGAATGAAAGTGCACACCAGTGACACCCACTTCATACAGTGCCACGTGAATCCAATATAAACAACAACGGACGCGTTACCACTCCAGCGAAGTAAGTAACGCCAAGGGCAGTCATTTTGAAGAGGCATCCTCACGTCAACAAACAAAGGTTCTACTTCTGAAAAGAAACGTCTTAGACGCCAGTCGAGACACACACCGTGACGAGCGACATCCGAATACACAACCACAGGTAAACTCGTTCATTACATTGTCATACGATCCGCTAACAATGGAAGGCGCAGATAAAATTACCTCCTTGCATCGAAAACGAGGCTTCCAAATCGTTCGATTTACGACCCTATCAAAACGACTCGACGAGTACGAACAATCTAACAGACGAAACAAGGCCTCTTTGACGGCGTATAACTCATTACTCGACGACACGTGGAAGCAGTATAGAGCATTGCAAGATGAATTAGAAGATTTAGGCGAGCGGGACGACGCGCGCGTTTCCGAGATAACCGATATCTATTACGATCTGGTAGTTCGTTTACACACTCTCATGGATGACGCACCAGCATCATCGTCGTCGAAATCGCCAAGAAGCGATTCGCCCAACATCGCTAAGCCGACGGAAATTAAACTACCAGAGATTCAGTTACCTACTTTCGACGGTGCCATCGAGAATTGGCATTCTTTCTATGACGCATTTTCGTCCACGATAGATCGAAGCGATCGACTCACTGCCACACAAAAATTCCACTACCTTCGATCTTCTTTAACCGGAAGGGCCGCGCGAAGCATCCAATCGTTGGACGTTATGGAAATTAATTATCCCATCGCGATTGATATTCTGAAGGACAAATTCGACTGCCACCGTCAAGTCTGCATGCGCCATTGGGACTTGATATTCGAATATCCAAAAATAAACAAGGAGACACCCGAGGCAATCGACGATTTTCTGGAGACGGTCAAGGCAAATCTCCAAGCCTTGGAGAAGCTAGGTGAGCCGATAACGTCAAATGTTGTCCTTATCAAATTGCTTACTTCAAAATTACCGTCCGCCATCATTCGTAAATGGCAACGAACGCTACCGGATAAAAAGATACCGTCCTATACACATCTGGTAGAGTTCCTCAAAACACGGACGAACGGCGACAGAACAAGCCCAACGACCACGACAAAAAAAACGTCCGAAAAATACAATCGACAGCAACAACACGCGCCGCGAAGCATCACCTTCGCCACTACACATAGGCCGACAGCGTGTCCAAGTTGCAAGGGACAACATAAAATATGGCATTGCGAGGTCTTCAAGGCGAAGTCGGTCAAAAATCGCCTTGAAATCGTCAAAAGGGCTTCCCTATGCACCAATTGTCTAGGCCAAGGGCACACTATCGCCCAGTGTTCTGCCGGTTCATGTCGCATATGCAGACAGCGACATCATACATACTTGCATCAACACCAACGTCACGGCAAGTCACGGTCTTCGAGCGGTCGATCGTCGAGCGACCGATCATCGAGTGGACGCTCTTCACCTAGCTCACCGACTCCTCGTTCGTCACATCGTTCGAGACGCGCGTCCACGTCTTCCAAGTCGTCTCACCGGTCGTCTCCCCGGTCGTCTTCTAAGTCGTCTACCCGGTCGTCTTCTAAGTCGTCTCATCGGTCGTCTTCCCGGTCGTCTTCCAAGTCGTCTCCACGGTCGTCACCCCGAACGTCACCAAAACACGAACCTGGGCCAACACGTACACATACAACCGGATCAAAGTCATCGTCTAGTCCTCAAAGACAAGAAAGGAAGTGACTATCTTAGACGACTTTAATTGGGACCGAATCACAGAGGACCGAATTACTGACCTCGGTTCCCTCTAAACCATTACAACATGATCTCTTAGTCACGGCGCAGGTCAACATACAAAACAATAAGAGACAACCATTCCGTTGTAGAGCCCTGCTAGACACCGGCTCTAGCATGAATTTCATTACCGAAGAACTCGCTCATGCATTGAAACTCAACCAACGGAAATGTTCGGTCCCAATCGGAACTCTCGACGCGTTATCGACGACCTCGAAACGCTACGTCACGGCCACGATCACTTCAATTGACGGCGCATACGAACGCACACTGACGTTCCTGGTCATCCCAACCATATCGACCTGGGTCCCAGATCAACCCGTAGATCGCTCAACAATGCAAATACCAAGGAATCTTCAACTTGCCGATCCAAGATTCCATAGACCTGCTCCAATCGAAATATTGTTGAGCGCCGGACCAACGTTAGCTTCACTCTGCGTTGGTCAACTTGACATTACTCAAGATAAAGGGCCCGACTTGCGCCTGCAAAAAACGCGTTTCGGATGGGTCATCGGGGGGAGCCCAGCTTCGCAGTCTTCAGCATATACGTTCCACGCCTCCACGACGGCTTTACAGGCGGACCTCGCCCGCTTTTGGGAAATCGACGAAGGACCTTCTATTCCACACATTTCAGAAGCGGAACAACAATGCGAGGATCATTTTCGACGTCACGTACAACGCACAACCGAAGGACGATACATGGTCGCTCTCCCATTCAACAAAACAACTCCTTCACTCGGATCCTCCAAGGCCATGGCGATGAAGCGACTCACATCTCTCTGCCGTCGCTTTCAACGGGACAAACTATCGGGTCGACTATCACGCCGTAATACACATGTCGAAGATAACCACGGACCACTCCACGGAAGACGGATATTTTCTGCCACATCACGGCGTGATCAAAGAGTCCAGCCAAACGACGAAACTCCGAGTCGTATTTGACGGATCAGCACCAACCACCACCGGAGTTTCCCTGAACGACGTACTTCACACAGGACCGAAACTGCAAGAAGACTTATTTTTCATTCTCCTAAGATTTCGCTCGCATCAATACGTTCTTATAGGAGATATTGAAAAAATGTACAGGCAATTTCTCGTGCGTCCAGAGGATCGTAAATTTCAGCAAATTTTGTGGCGTAACAATAATGGAGAAGTCGACACTTATCAACTTAACACAGTGACGTTCGGGCTATCAGCAGCGCCGTATCTGACCATACGGTGCTTCAAACAATTGGCGGACGACGAGGGACATCGGTATCCACGAGCAGCGATAGTCTTGCAGCGAGATTTCTACGTCGACGATGTTCTCACAGGAGTTAATACAAGGGCCGAGGCACAATCATTGAGAACGGAACTCACAGAACTGCTCAAACTAGCCGGTCTAAATATTCGAAAATGGGCGTCAAACGACCGAAAGCTGCTACGAGGACTTTCCCAACATGACATAAACGACGAATTACAACTGGGCGAATCTCAAACATTAAAAACCCTAGGCGTTTTTTGGAATTCATCTGACGATTCAATCTTATACTACGTCAAAATCCGGCCTACCGGTTGCCGAATCACGAAGAGGATAATCAGCTCCGAAATCGCCAAAATCTATGATCCACTTGGATTACTTGCGCCAGTGATCATTCGAGCAAAAATGTTACTTCAACGACTTTGGACACTAAAAATCGACTGGGACGAATCTTTACCGGCTGACTTGCATACAGAGTGGAATGAGTATTACACGCAGCTGCCATTTCTGAACAATATAAGATTTCCACGAAAAACGATAATCAAGTCTGCAGCCGAAATTGAGATACACGGATTCTGTGATGCCAGCGAAAAGGCGTATGGGGCATGCATTTACCTTCGCACCATCACTCCGGATGGTCAAGTCTGGATACGACTCCTCACGGCAAAATCAAAGGTGGCTCCACTAAAATCACAAACCATACCAA
>NC_057779.1:11761617-11763378 GCF_014825855.1 Bombus pyrosoma
CGTGTAACGATATGTAGTATTACGATATAACGTATAACGTTATGTAGTATCACGTTATAACGTATAACGTTATATAGTATTATGAAATAACGTATAACGTTATATAGTATTACGTTGTAACGTATAACGTTATGTAGTTTTACGATATAACTTATAACGTTATGTAGCATTATGTTATAACGTATAACGTTACATGGAACTACGTTATAACGTATAACGTTAAATAGTATTACGTTTTAACGTGTAACGATATGTAGTATTACGATATAACGTATAACGTTATATAGTATTACGTTATAACGTATAACGTTATGTAGCATTAGGTTATAACGTATAACGTTATGTAGTTTTACGATATAGCTTATAACGTTATGTAGCATTAGGTTATAACGTATAACGTTATATGGAACTACGTTATAACGTATAACGTTATGTAGCATTAGGTTATAACGTATAACGTTATGTAGTTTTACGATATAGCTTATAACGTTATGTAGCATTAGGTTATAACGTATAACGTTATATGGAACTACGTTATAACGTATAACGTTATATATTATTACGTTATAACGTATAACGTTATGTAGTATTACGAAATACCGTTTAACGTTATGTAGCATTACGTTATAACGAATAACGTTATATGGTTATAAGTTATATCGTATAACATTATATAGTATTACGTTATAACGTATAACGTTATATAGTATTACGTTATAACGTATAACGTTATGTAGTATTACGATATAACAAATAACGTTATGTAGCATTACGTTATAACGTATATCGTTGTGTAGTATTACGATATATGGTATGACGTTATATAGTAATACGTTGTAACGTATACGTTGAATAGTATTACGTTATAACGTATAACGCTACACAGTATTACGTTATAACGTATAACGTTATGTAGCATTACGTTAAAACGTATGATGTTATGTAGTTTTACGTTTTAACGTATAACGTTATGCAGTTTTACGATATAACATATAACGTTATGTAGCATCAGGTTATAACGTATATCGTTACATGGAACTACGTTATAACGTATAACGTTATATATTATTACGTTTTAACGTATAACGTTATGTAGTATTACGAAATAACGTTTAACGTTATATAGTATTACGTTATAACGTATAACGTTATGTAGTATTACGTTATAACGTATAACGTTATGTAGTTCTACGATATGACGTATAGCGTTATTTAGTATTACGTTATAACATATAACGTAATGTAGCATTACGTTATAACGTATAACGTTATGTAGTATTACGATATAACGTTTCACGTTATATAGTATTACATTATAACGTGTAACGTTATATGAAATTACGTTATAACGTATAACGTTATATGAAATTACGTTATAACGTGTAATGTTATGTGGTAATACGATATAGCGTATAACGTTATATACTATTACGTTATAACGTTTAACGTTATGGAGTATTACTTTTTAACGTATAACGTTATGTGGTATTACGATATAGCGCATAACGTTATGTAGTATTACGATATGACGAATAACGTTATCTAGTATTACGATATAACATATAACGTTATGTAGTATTACGTTATAACATATAACGTTAGATAGTATTACGTTTTAACGTATAACGTAATGTAGTATTACGATATAACGTATAACGTTATATAGTATTACGTTATAACGTATAACGTTATATGTTTATACGTTTTAACGTATAACGTAATGTAGTATTACGATATAACAAATAACGTTATGTAGCATTA
>NC_057779.1:11763878-11765594 GCF_014825855.1 Bombus pyrosoma
TCCAGTTATTACAGCTCTGCTATTTTCCAGATGAGATCCGTATTCTCCGAGCTGATCGACACTCTGCAGTGAAGGGGAAACTACAACGGCTCAATCCATTTCTGGACAAGGACGGGATGTTGCGAGTCGGAGGCCGTCTCACTCACTCAACACTGCCTTTCACTCAGAAACACCCAATCATTCTGCCAAAGTCTTCCGTATAATCTTCGATTACACTTATAATCGAGCATGAGCACCTCCTAAACCTCCACTCCGGAACTCAAGCTACTTTATATGCCTTGAGAAAATCCTATTGGCCTATCGACGGCCATAGTCAAGTTTGGAGCACGCTGAAGAAGTGCGTCCGTTGCTGCAAAGCCAATCCACCTCCAGTGAATTATGTCATGGGCGATCTCCCAGCCGCACGAATAACAGAATCTCGGCCGTTTACCAACGTCGGAGTCGACTACTGCGGACCCTTTCACATCAAAGAACGAAAGGACCGCAACCGACGTAAGGTCAAGGTATATGTAGCAATCTTCATATGTCTTGCAGTTAAAGCAGTCCACATCGAGCTGGTCAGCGACCTCACTAGCGAGGCCTTGCTGCTCTGCGAAGATTCATTGCTCGCCGAGGATTCTGCCTAACGATTTATTCAGACAACGGTACCAATTTCGTTGGCGCCAACAACGAACTACGAGAGCTCCGAAACCTCCTGCAGTCCGACGATCACAAGGTAAAGGTTCAGTCCTTTTTAGCCGACCGACGGATCGAATGGCGCTTCATTCCGCACAACTCACCCCACTTTGGCGGGTTATGGGAGGCTGCAGTGAAATCTTTCAAACGACACCTCAGACGTGTCGCAGGTAACGAGCTCCTTACCTTTGAAAACATGAACACACTTATCATTGAGATCGAGGCTATCCTCAATTCCCGTCCGCTTACTCCAATATCCACAGATCCAAACGATCTCCTTGTCCTTACTCCCGGTCACTTCCTCATCGGAGACGCATTAACTAGCATTCGAGAACGAGATTTCAGGGATACTCCATCCAATCGTCTTTCAAGCTGGCAACACCTCCAGAAAATCAAACAGCACTTCTGGCGCCGTTGGCATCGACAATATCTCAACGAGCTAAACATTCGGAACAAATGGAGCAAGGGGAGTCACGGCATACGAGAAGGCACCATCGTCATACTCAGAGAAGACAACGTCCCCCCAATGCAGTGGCCATTGGGCAGAGTCATCAAGGTACAACCCGGCGCAGACGGCATCATACGGACGGCCACCGTCCGAACGGCGACGAGCACACTGGATCGGAGCATCAAGCGGATGGTACCACTACCAAGCAGATCGACATCAGAGGACACAGACGCCATCATCAACAGCGAGGAATTTTGAAGAGATCCATCTCACAGCATCACAACACAGCATTTGATCGGTACCCTCTCAACGGGGGGAGGATGTTACGTCGCGTAGGACATCTGCGCGCCATCCCTCGCTACCTGGCAGCCAACGGTCAACCTACAGCCATCCCGATTCTCAATAGACGCAATGACCCACCATAAAGACATTAACCTTTAGCTGCATTGTCCCCACACATGTTTGCCAGTCTAATTGCATGTCTGGAGAATTCTCGAATTCGAGAAATATTTGCAGTTTATGGCGGGGTCTTGGAAAGGTCCTTGAGTTTATTAGGCGCTCTTAAAAATCACGGAGAAAGCGGACAGTCATCA
>NC_057779.1:11766094-11767805 GCF_014825855.1 Bombus pyrosoma
TATACTAACCCATAAATATTTTGAATCTAGTATAGTATGATACCATCTATGTTTTCCAAGAGGAGTTATAAGAACAGCACTTATGCTATCTATGTTAAATATTAGATGTAGTAACCAATAGAGTATTTTTAATCCAATTGTAATCCAATGGGGCTAGCGTATTCATTCAAGTTTTTATATAAACCTTCGACTGGTGATTTCTCGATTTCTTTGAGCCCGTTCAACTTGTGTTTTTTCAGCTTGAAAATGTTTAGAATTCTTTTCCTTGGGTACCATTTTTCCTTCTTCATTTACTTTATTCACAACCCGTTGATTCTCTTCTACCTTTTCAGAATGAATAATTTCACTGGAAGTGCTTATTATATTTAAATTATTATTTATTTGTATGGGACGTTTAGGAATATTTTCAGTAGATTTAGAATTATTCTTTGAATTTTTATTACAACCTTCCCTGCTTACAGATTCTGTTTTGGGTGTAGGAATAGCTATACTTTTATTCTCTGTAGTCTGATCTTTCTTACAATTTAATGACTTGGCTCCGAGTTCGATAGAATTACCTTCTGATAGTTTTACAGAGGGTTTTGAGCGAGATACACTTGCCATCTCCTTTCCTATTATGTTTGAAGTATTCACGAGATTCGTGGAACCTTGCTTTTGTGTCTCTGCCAAGTCGAACGTGGAGAGGCACTTTGCACTTTCCAGCTGGTCCAATATCTCCGTGATATTAGGCGGTGCATAAGCGTTGCCTATCGTCTCGCTGATCAATTTTCTAGTTTCTGCCTCTTCTGAAAGTTCTTTGGTATTAGTATTGTTTATCTTGATTGGGAACTCGGAATTTCTCACTCGTGACCCTGTCTGTGGTGCCGTGCGACCTCTTATTATTTAAAGGAATATTATCCTTTATCACAGTAACGGAATAGTGTTTGTATTGAAAAATTGATTATTTAAAATGATCAGCATCCCTCTTTTGACTTAGATTTCTATCAGGGTATTTACTTACACATTCTTCTTCACAGGTTACTGCTCTTGCCCTTTTCCAGACATCTTCCTCTGTATTCGGGTCGCTTAGAGTATTCCGCGACGGCGGTACAAATATCCGATGCTGGCGGTTGTTGTAACTTATTTCTACACTATTGGCCTATTTCTGTTTCTATCTTATGAAGTTGTCGTTGCCTTGTGCTTGTCGGTTTCACCCATAATTTTGGAGCTAATCTATCCTTTGTTAGTAAGAACTCATTATTGTTTATAGTTTCTACAATTCTATTCTTCAACGCTGCGCCGCTCGCTTGGAATGGTTGCTTGAAAATTTAAAAAATATAATTGTATTGGATTTGACAGGGAAGAGAGTTAACGTAGGGCAAACAGGACGATGTGCCCTGTATAAAGAATCAAATGTAGGGTATAAAGCGCTCCGAATTGTCTTTGTAACCCCAATAGCAGCGGAGATACGTTCAATTAGATTTACTTGGTCTTGAAAATTGAGAACTGCAAATGCATTGGATTTGTCAGGGAAGAGAGTTAAAATACCGTAAATCGAACGATGTACCCTGTATAAAGAAACAAGAGCACAGTATAACGAGCATCAAATTGTCTAGATAACCCCAATAGCATCGGAGATACGTTCAATTAGATTTATTTGGCCTTGATAATTTAAAAACTATAATTACATTGGATTTGACAGGGAAGAGAGTTAACGTAGGGCAAACCGAAC
>NC_057779.1:11768305-11770906 GCF_014825855.1 Bombus pyrosoma
AGAGAGTTAAAATACCGTAAATCGAACGATGTACCCTGTATAAAGAAACAAGAGCACAGTATAACGAGCATCAAATTGTCTAGATAACCCCAATAGCATCGGAGATACGTTCAATTAGATTTATTTGGCCTTGATAATTTAAAAACTATAATTACATTGGATTTGACAGGGAAGAGAGTTAACGTAGGGCAAACCGAACAATGTTCCCTGTATAAAGAATCAAATGTGGAGTATAGCGTGCTCCGAATTGTCTAGATAACCCCAATAGCAGCGGCGATACGTTCAATTAGATTTATTTGGCCTTGAAAGTTTAAAAACCGTAATTGCATTGGATTTGACAGGCTGGAGCGTTAACATGGAGTATAACG
Source organism: Bombus pyrosoma (assembly GCF_014825855.1). Taxonomy (NCBI): domain Eukaryota; kingdom Metazoa; phylum Arthropoda; class Insecta; order Hymenoptera; family Apidae; genus Bombus; species Bombus pyrosoma. The sequence goes on from NC_057779.1 coordinate 11,768,674, forward strand.
CGCATCGAATTGTCTAGATAACCCCAATAGCAGCGGAGATACATTCAATTAGATTTATTTGGCCTTGAAAGTTTAAAAATTATAATTGTATTGGATTTGACAGGGGAGAGAGTATATAGTTAACATGGAGTATAACGCGCATCGAATTGTGTAGACAACCCCAATAGCAGCGGAGATACGTGCAATTAGATTTATTTGGCCTTGAATGTTTAAAAACTATAATTGCATTGGATTTGACAGAGAAGAGAGTTAATGAACTTCCGCACATTCGCGGGGAGACGCGATCTCGAAGAAGCGCGCCAACGAGAGTCGTAAATTCCCGTTGTGATTGACTAATCGTTGCCACGAATCGTACGATCCCTTATTTCTTGTGGGATAATAAGGGTGATTAATTGAAATAACGCTGCGGTTAACAGGTTACTATATATTTAATCGATCCAACAACTTCGGTGATACAATAGTGAATGCTTGTACTAACAACGGCAAGTGAGTACGACTTGAGACTCTTTCAGTATCGTTGCGTTGACTGACTGTATTCAACTGAACACTTATTGACCACTTGCTAGAGAGTTGAACGAGAGTGGGTGACGACTTGACCGAGAGAGACCTGGTGATGACTGCTTGACCACTTGCTCGATAAGTGCTGAACTGTCCTTAAGGTGTCTCGGAGGAAAGCTTGGTGTGGGTGTGCCCTTTGACCGAAGAACGCGGATTCGCTGTTCACACTTTTCGTCCAGGAAGTGAGGGTAACGGTCCGCGATGCCGATTGGTGACGAACCACTCTAATGAACAGGACATGCAGAAGTCTCCCATCAACGTAGAGCGGCGGTGGACTTTGCTCCTGACGAAAAACAGCCTTCTCCGATGGACATGTGTTAGCTTTTCCCATCTGGTGACTGTCCGCTTTCTCCGTGATTCTTAAGAGCGCCTAATAAACCCAAGGACTTTGCCAAGACCCAGCCATAAACTGAAAATACTTATAGAATTAGAGAATTCTCCAGACATGCAACTTGACTGGCAAAACATTATAGTTTTTAAATTTTCAAGGCCAAGTAAATCTAGTTGAACGTATCTCCGGTGCTATTGGGATTCCGAAGACAATTCGGAGCGCGTTACACTCCACATTTCATGCTTTATACAGGGCACACCGTTCGGTTTGCCTTAAGTTAATTCTCTTCCCTGTCAAATCCAATGCAATTATAGTTTTTAAACTTTCAAGGCCAAATAAATCTAATTAAACGCATCTCCGCTGCTATTGGGGTTACCTAGACAATTTGAAGCTCGTTATACTCTGGTTTTGTTTCTTTATACAGGGCACATCGTTCGGTTGGCCCTCTGTTAACTCTCTTGCCTGACAAATCCAATGCATTTGCAGTTCTCAATTTTCAAGGCCAAGTAAATCTAATTGAACGCATCTCCGCTGCTATTGGGGTTATCTAGACAATTCGATGCGGGTTATACTCCACATTTGAATCTTTATACAGGGCACATCGTTCGGTTTGCCCTATGTTAACTCTCTTGCCTGACAAATCCAATGCATTTGCAGTTCTCAATTTTCATGGCCAAGTAAATCTAATTGAACGCATCTCCGCTGCTATTGGGGTTATCTAGATAATTCGATGCGGGTTATACTCCACATTTGAATCTTTATACAGGGCACATCGTTCGGTTTGCCCTATGTTAACTCTCTTGCCTGACAAATCCAATGCATTTGCAGTTCTCAATTTTCAAGACCAAGTAAATCTAATTGAACGAATCTCCGCTGCTATTGGGGTTATCTAGACAATTCGATGCGGGTTATACTCCACATTTGAATCTTTATACAGGGTGTTTCGACCACTCGCGGGGAGACGCGATCGCAAGAAAACACGTCAACGGGAGTCGTAAATTCCCGTTACGATTAAATAATCGACGCCACGAAATGATCGATCCCCTGATTTCTGTTACGATAATAGGGGTGGTTCAACTGAAATTACACTGAATTAACAGGTATAGAATAGTGTTTATTCCAACAACTTTATATAAGAACAATAGTTACGCCGATGCGTATATATGACTGATTTAAGGTATGAAACTCGTGTTGAATGAGTGAGAGCTTGAGAGACTGAACTCGACTGCTTGAGCACTCGCTCGAGAGTGCTGGACTCGGAATTGGAGTCGGAATGGGACTGATTTGGACAGAGTGAGCAACTGAACTCGACTGCTGAGCTGCCCTGAAGGTGTCTCGGAGGAA
>NC_057779.1:11771406-11774235 GCF_014825855.1 Bombus pyrosoma
TTACTATATTTACTATTTCGTTAAAGTACATATTTCTATTATTTCATTTTATTTACCTTGCTCTTACGTCCCATACATTCGTTCTTTATTTTGATCGGTTCGCGGTCCGTTCGGTTCATTCATCAGTATCATTTAATGGTCCAAATATACTTTTGTTTTATTAATTGATTCTATTCAATGTACCTTCGCGTTTCTTATATATGTATGTACATCGATATTTGTTAGTCTACTAGTCGCCCTTATGTAGTAGTATTACGTGTGTCTACATTTAGTTAATCTTTTATTAGTGTTTTTATTTTATTTTATTTTATTATTATATTCTTTTTAGTTTATTGTGTGCTCGAATCACCGCTCGCATAAGCGTATAATTTGCATATTGTAGTTTTCGTTACGACACGTGCGGAGTACGGGGTTCAAATTTCCGAAGGAAATTTGATTGATCGTGTCCCTGTTTTGCTTGTAAAACTTGTCGCTACCAAAAAAAAATTTCTATACTTTATTAATTCATCAATCGTGAATTTAATTTATTTTCATTTCTCATGGCTGATCTCTACTAATTTTTAATATCCCTATTATTATATACTAATGCTGTATTATTTTGCATTAGTTATTATTCATTTTCTTGTTAAAATCTGCCATTTGTTTTATTGTCATTTTATTAAATATTCATTGTTTCATTGAAAATATAATTTATTTTGCAATATGTAAAAGTTACTACATGCACGTGTTGATCCAAAATGTCCGTTTGCAAATGTCTCTAGTATGTTGCGACTTTTATTAATATTGAATTTATTATTTATCTGTCAATTATTTATAATTTATTTTAGTAGATGAAGTGTAATCGAATTGAGATTATTTTGTATTTATTATAGTCTATATAATTATTGTATGTACTACTTCACGTTCGTGACAATCCAAAATAGCCGCTTGTAAATGTCCCTAGTATATAGTTTATTAATGTTAGACTTATTATTTATCTGTTGATTTATTTTAGTAGATGGAATGTAATTGAGTTGAAGTTAACGTTATTTGGTGTTAATTACGGTGTATATTATTATTGTGTGTATTTCATTGCGCACGCGTAAAAGCTACATTATGTTTGTGACAATCCAAAATAGCCGCTTGTGAATGTTTCCAGTAAGAATATGATGATGTGTCGTTTAATTTTGTTTAATACGGAAATACTTATTTTTTCTCTATTTTAGTGCAGTTGGAATTTGAAACTACAATAATATTGGTTTTGTGTTCGTTATAATGTGTATGTTTACAGTGTGTTACACTTCAATGTGAATAGCAAGTGTAGTGTATTTTATTTAGTACTAAGATAATTATTTATCTGTTATTTGTTCCTAATTATATTCTAGTGCAATTGAAAGTTCTAATAGCAATAATATTCCTTTTGTGTTTGTTGCGATGTGTATACATATATATACTCTGTGTTATTTTAATGTAATAGCATTGTTGTTGAAATGTGTAATTTATTATTGGTGCTGTTTCAATGCTTCGTTTCGAGTGGTTATATTTATAGTATGTTTGCTTAGTTAATTTTAATTTAATATATGCATAGTGTGTTATCACCCGTGACTACTGCGTAACATAACCTTATTTCTTTACACCAGACTTAATACAATAGTACCATAATAGCTTGGTACGATATAATAATCCTTTATTCTAATTCTGTCTGTCATTAATACTCGATTAACTTACTTTAATTAATTTCTAACCTATGTCTAAATTCTGCGTAACATAACTTTATCTGTTTATACCAAACTTAATATGATAATACAATAACAGCTTGGGGCAATACAACAATCTCTTATTTTAATTACGTCTGTCGTTAATACTCGGTTGACTTACCTTAATTAAATTTTAACTTATTTCTACACTATCGGCCTATTTCTGTTTCTTTCTTATGAAGTTGTCGTTGCCTTGTGCTTGTCGGTTTTACCTATAATTTTAGAGCTAATCTATACATTGTTAGTAAGAAGTTATTATTGTTTATAGTTTCTACAATTCTATTCTTCAACGCTGCGTCGCTCGCTTGGAATGGTTACACGGCGCGTGTTGGTATCATCTATTCTTCGTTACATTGTCAACGCTTATTATAACTACCTTCAATTATCCTAGAACTGTAAGTATATGTAAAAAGAAAATGCTATATTTTGTAAGTATTCGCATAGTAAAATAGTCTGTCCTTTTTTTATTTGCTAAAACCGCTTCGTTAACATTGAGTTATTTTATTATAATGTCACTAAATTTTCCTTGGTTTTTCAGTTTCCTGTTGCCATCTTGACCGTTTCGGTAATATCTACTTCAGTACTCTGTAAGTATTTATTTAAATTTGGTAGTAAGCTTCCTATAACTGTGTTGGCTTCTGCGTATACCCTTTGATGTGAGTAACAAACTTATTTACTATTATCAATTTCTTTACAACGTTTTTCTCCTTTTTAGGTTACGATTGTTTACCTCAGTATTTATTACCTTCGGTATTTTTGTACCTGTGAGTAGAATGGTCTCAAAATTTTCCATTGGCCAACCGTAAGTCTCGTTATCTTGTAATAATTGTTGTCAGGCATCAATTATTGACCGTTATTCTTGCTTCTTTTAGTTTAATTGTAATATTATCATAAATTTTTAATAATATTATTTTCTTTCATATATATATATATCTCAAGCAATTGAGGTTAGTTTATCTATTCGTTTCAGCTGACAGTCGTATACTATGTTCTACGAAATGGATCCATAACCTGTCTTTGTACATACACTTCCTTTTACGATGATTAATTGTTCACAAGGTACCTTTCACTCTCACTGCTTTTAATTATTTTA
>NC_057779.1:11774735-11775769 GCF_014825855.1 Bombus pyrosoma
TACGTTATAACGTATAACGTTATATGGTATTACGATATAACGTACAACGTTATGTAGTATTACGATTTAACGTATATCGTTTTGTGGTATTAAGATATAACGAATAACGATATGTTGTATTACGTTATAACGTATAACGATATGTAATATTACGTTATAACATATAACGTTATGTGGTATTACGTTATAACGTATAACGATATGTAATATTACGTTATAACGTATAACATTATGTGGTATTACGTTATAACGTATAACGTTATATGGTATTACGATATAACGTATAGCGTTATGTAGTACTACGTTATAACGTATAACGTTACATGGTATCAAGTTATAACGTATAACGTTATATGGTATTACGTTATAACGTATAACGATATGTAATATTACGTTATAACGTATAACGTTATGTAGTATTACGATATAACGTATAACATTGTATGGCATTACGTTATAACGTATAACGTTATGTGGTATTACGTCATAACGTATTACGGTATGTGGTATGACGATATAACGTATAACGTTATAAGGTGTTACGTTATACCGTATTGCCTTCGTAACCCCAATAGCAGCGGTGATACGTTCAATTAGATTTATTTGCCTTGAAAATTTAAAAACTAGAATTGCATTGGATTTGACAGAAACGATAGTTAACATAGGGCAAACCGAACGATGTGCCCTGTATAAAGAATCAAATGTGGAGTATAACGCGCATCGAATTGTTTAGATAACTCCAACAGCAGCGGAGATACTTTCAATTAGATTTATTCGGTCGTGAAAATTGGAAAACAGAGACGCCTCCGACACCCGAGTTTGATATACAACTTTCACACTCTAAAGTACGTACCATTTTCCTGAAATCGACTGACGATGGCTAGCGAACATTGTATGTATATCATGTAAAGAAATAATTTGACTAGAATAGATCGTCGTATTTTAATCAATGTAATTATCATTGAGAGTAGTGATATTATTATTTATAAACCACTTATTAAGCCCATTTATTAACACTGCTATTTTCAATGGTA
>NC_057779.1:11776269-11780940 GCF_014825855.1 Bombus pyrosoma
CACTACACTACACACTACTGCACTGTATTGCCTTGAAATTGTTTAGTTTATTGTTATTTCGGTTATGCGCTAGTTTTACTTGTTCAAGTGCACTGTTCACGGAATCCCATTCACTTTGATCTTGACGTTTTGATTTTGCAAAATTTCTAATACTTTATGCGGTCCTGTATCTTGATCAGGAAATTTTCCTTTGCTAGGTACCTTTATTAGATATATTAGATCTCCTACTTTGAAACTTTGCCGGTTGATTCGTCTGTCGTAGTACTCTTCTGGCTTTAATTTGAACGTCATCAAGTTTTCTCTTGCCGTTTGCTGCACAATGTTGATTTTATCAAACATGTTTCTAAGATATTCTGCATATATTGGTTCCATGTCCTCTTCGATTATTACTTCACTAGCGGGTTCTCTGGTCAAGTGACCAAGGTTTAGTTCGTGCGGAGAGAATTGCGTTCCTTCGTGTAAACCTTGAATCGTTGGCATATATTCATTTCCTTTGCGAGCTACTATACTTTGCGATATTGGCTTCAAGACTACCATGTATCCGATTACTATTTTCTTCCTTCTCTTCATTTTAGTTTTTATTTTGCGTCAAGACGCAAGTTTACTATCACCGAGCCAATTATTCAATCGCTTGCCAATTGCATTCAAAATATTAATTTTTGAAAATGTCATAGCTATACTAACCCATAAATATTTTGAATCTAGTATAGTATGATACCATCTATGTTTTCCAAGAGGAGTTATAAGAACAGCACTTATGCTATCTATGTTAAATACTAGATGTAGTAACCAATAGAGTATTTTTAATCCAATTGTAATCCAATGGGGCTAGCGTATTTATTCAAGTTTTTATATAAACCTTCGACTGGTGATTCCCTATTTTCTCCTTCTCGATTTCTTTGAGCCCGTTCATCTTGTGTCTTTTCAGCTTGAAAATGTTTAGAATTCTTTTCCTTGGGTACCATTTTTCCTTCTTCATTTACTTTATTCACAACCCGTTGATTCTCTTCTACCTTTTCAGAATGAATAATTTCACTGGAAGTGCTTATTATATTTAAATTATTATTTATTTGTATGGGACGTTTAGGAATATTTTCAGTAGATTTATAATTATTCTTTGAATTTTTATTACAACCTTCCCTGCTTACAGATTCCGTTTTGGGTGTAGGAATAGCTATACTTTTATTCTCTGTAGTCTGATCTTTCTTACAATTTAATGACTTGGCTCCGAGTTCGATAGAATTACCTTCTGATAGTTTTACAGAGGGTTTTGAGCGAGATACACTTGCCAGCTCCTTTCCTATTATATTTGAAGTATTCACGAGATTCGTGGAACCTTGCTTTTGTGTCTCTGCCGAGTCGAACGTGGAGAGGCACTTCGCACTTTCCAGCTGGTTCAATATCTCCGTGATATTAAGCGGTGCATAAGCGTTGCCTATCGTCTCGCCGATCAATTTCCTAGTTTCTGCCTCTTCTGAAAGTTCTTTGGTAGTAGTATTGTTTATCTTGATTGGGAACTCGGAATTTCTCACCCTGTCTGTGGTGCCGTGCGTCCTCTTATTATTTAAAGAAATATTATCCTTTATCACAGTAACGGAATAGTGTTTGTATTGAAAAGTTGATTATTTGAAATGATCAGCATCCCTCTTTTGACTTAGATTTCTATCAGGGTATTTACTTACACATTCTTCTTCACAGGTTACTGCTCTTGCCCTTTTCCAGACATCTTCCTCTGTATTCGGGTCGCTTAGAGTATTCCGCGACGGCGGTACAAATATCCGATGCTGGCGGTTGTTGTAACTTATTTCTACACTATTGGCCTATTTCTGTTTCTATCTTATGAAGTAGTCGTTGCCTTGTGCTTGTCGGTTTCACCCATAATTTTGGAGCTAATCTATCCATTGTTAATAAGAACTCATTATTGTTTATAGTTTCTACAATTCTATTCTTCAACGCTGCGCCGCTCGCTTGGAATGGTTGCTTGAAAATTTAAAAAATATAATTGCATTGGATTTGACAGGGAAGAGAGTTTAACGTAGGACAAACCGACCGATGTGCCCTGTATAAAGAATCAAATGTAGGGTATAGCGTGCTCCGAATTGTCTTCGTAACCCCAATAACAGCGGAGATACGTTCAATTAGATTTACTTGGTCTTGAAAATTGAGAACTGCAAATGCATAGGATTTGTCAGGGAAGAGAGTTAACATAGGGCCAACCGAACGATGTGCCCTGTATAAAGAAACAAAAGCAGAGTATAACGAGCTTCAAATTGTCCAAGTAACCCCAATAGCAGCGGAGATGCGTTCAATTAGATTTACTTGGCCTTGATAATTTAAAAACTATAATTACATTGGATTTCACAGGGTAGAGAGTTAACATAGGGCAAACCGAACGATGTGCTCTGTATAAAGAATCAAATGTGGTGTATAACGCGCATAGAATTGTCTAGATAACCCTAAGAGCAGCGGACATACGTTGAATTAGATTTATTTGGCCTTGAAAGTTTAAAAACTATAATTGCATTAGATTTGACAGGCTAGAGAGTTAACATGGAGTATAACGCGCTCTGAATTGTCTTCGTAACCCAGTAGCAGCGGAGATCCGTTCAATTAGATTTATTTAGCCTTGAAAATTTAAAAACTATAATTGCACTAGAATTGACAGGGAAGAGAGTTGACGTAGGGCAAACCGAACGATGTGCCCTGTATAAAGCATGAAATGTGGAGTGTAACGCGCTCCGAATTGTCTTCGTAACCCCAATAGCAGCGGAGGTACGTTCAATTAGATTTATTTGGCGTTGAAAATTTAAAAACTATAATTACATAGGAATTGACAGGCAAGCGAGTTGACGTAGGGCAAACCGAACGATGTGCTCTGTATAAAGCATGAAATGTGGAGTGTAACGCGCTCTGAATTGTCTTCCTAACCCCACTGACAGCGGAGATACTTTCAATTCGAATTATTTGGCCTTGAAAATTTAAAAACTATAATTGCACTGGAATTGACACGGAAGAGAGTTGACATAGGGCAAACCGAACGATGTGCCCTGTATAGAGAATCAAATGTGGAAGATAGCGGGCATCGAATTGTCTTCGTAACCTCAATGGCAGCGGAGATACGTTCAATTAGAATTATTTGGCCTTGAAAATTTAAAAACTATAATTGCACTGCAATTGACAGGGAAGAGAGTTGACATAGGGCAATCCGAACGATGTGCCCTGTATAGAGAATGGAATGTGGAAGACAACGCGCATCGAATTGTCTTCGTAACCTCAATAGCAGCGGAAATACGTTCAGTTAGATTTATTTGGCCTTGAAAATCTAAAAAATATAATTGCACTGGAATTGACAGGCAAGAGAGGTGACATAGGGCAAACCGAACGATGTGCCCTGTATAGAGAATCAAATGTGGAAGACAACGCGCATCGAATTGTCTTCGTAACCCCAATAGCAGCGGAAATACGTTCAGTTAGATTTATTTGGCCTTGAAAATCTAAAAAATATAATTGCACTGGAATTGACAGGCAAGAGAGGTGACATAGGGCAAACCGAACGATGTGCCCTGTATAGAGAATCAAATGTGGAGTATAACGCGCACCGAATTGTCTCCGTAACCCCAATAGCAGCGGTGATACCTTCAATTAGATTTATTTGGCCTCGAAAGTTTAAAAACCATAATTGCATTGGATTTGACAGGCTGGATCGTTAACATGGAGTATAACGCGCATCGAATTGTCTAGATAACACCAATAGCAGCGGAGATATGTTCAGTTAGATTTATTTGGCCGTTAAATTTGACGTTAAATGGTATTACGTTATAACGTATAACGTTATGTGGTATTACGTTATAACGTATAACTATATGTGTTATTACGTTATAACGTATAACGTTATATGGCATGACGTTATAACGTATAACGTTATGTGGTATTACGGTATAACGTATAACGTAATGTGGTATTACGATGTAGCGTATAACGTTCTATGGTATTACGTTATAACGTATAACGTCATGTGGTATTACGGTATAACGTATAACGTAATGTGGTATTACGATGTAGCGTATAACGTTATATGGTATTACGTTATAACGTATAACGTCATGTGGTATTACGGTTTAACGTATAACGTAATGTGGTACTACGATATAGCGTATAACTTTATATGGTATTATCTGGTATGACGATATAACGTATAACGTTACGTAGTATTACGGTTTATCGTTTAACGTTAATTGGTACAACGTTATAACGTATAACGTTATATGGTATTATGTTATAACGTATAACGTTATATGGTATTACGTTATAACGTATAACGATATGTAATATTACGTTATAACGTATAACGTTATATAGTATTACGATATAACGTATAACGTTATGTGTTGTTACGATATGACGTATAACGATATGTAGTATTACGTTATATCGAATAACGATATGTTGTATTACGTTATATGGCGTTATGTTATAACGTATAACGTTTTATGGTATTACGATATAACGTATAACGTTATATGGTATCACGTTATAACGTATAACGTTATATGGTATTACGTTATAACGTATAACGATATGTAATATTACGTTATAACGTATAACGTTATGTGGTATTACGTTTAACGTATAACGTTATGTGGTATTACGATGTAGCGTATAACGTTAATT
>NC_057779.1:11781440-11783291 GCF_014825855.1 Bombus pyrosoma
CTATAACGTTATGTGGTATAACGTTATAACGTATAACGTTATGTGGTATTACGATATAACGCATAACGTTATGTAGTACTACTTTATAACGTATAACGTTACATGGATTTACGATATAACGTATAACGTTGCGTAGTATTACGGTTTATCGATTAACCTTATATGGTATTACGATATAACGTATAACGTTTTATGGTATCACGTTATAACGAATAACGTTATATGGTAATACGTTATAACGTATAACGTTATGTTGTACTACGTTATAACGTATAACGTTACATGGTATTACGATATAACGTATAACGTAATGTGGTATTACGATATATTGTATAACGTTACACGGTATTACGATATATCGTATAACGTTATCTGATAATACATTATAACGTATAACGTTATATGGTATTACAATATAACGTATAACGTTATGTGGTATTACGTTATATCGTATAACGTTATGTAGTATTACGATTTAACGTATATCGTTTTGTGGTATTAAGATATAACGAATAACGATATGTTGTATTACGTTATAACGCATAACGTTATATGGCGTTACGTTATAACGTATAACGTTATGTGGTATTACGTTATAACGTATAACGCTATATGGTATTACGTTATAACGTATAACGTTACATGGTATTACGATATAACGTATAACGTTACATAGTATTACGTTATAACGTATAACGTTATGTGGTATTACGGTATAACGTATAACGTAATGTGGTATTACGATGTAGCGTATAACGTTATATGGTATCACGTTATAACCTGTAACGTTATGTGGTATTACGGTATAACGTATAACGTAACGTGGTATTTCGTTATAACGCATAACGTTATATAGTATTACGATATAACGTATAACGTTATGTGGTGTTACGATATGACGTATAACGATATGTAGTATTACATTATATCGAATAACGGTATGTTGTATTACGTTATAACGTATAACGTTATATGGCGTTATGTTATAACGTATAACGTTTTGTGGTATTACGATATAACGTATAACGTTATATGGTATTACGTTATAAAGTATAACGTTATGTAGTATTACGTTATATCGAATAACGATATGTTGTATTACGTTATAACGTATAACGTTTCATGGTATTACGATATAACGTATAACGTTACATGGTATTACGATATAACGTATAACGTTATCTGATAATACATTATAACGTATAACGTTATATGGTATTACGTTATAACGTATAACGATATGTAGTATTACGTTATATCGAATAACGATATGTTGTACTACGTTATAACGTATAACGTTATATGGTATTACGTAATAACGTATAACGATATGTAAAATTACGTTATAACGTATAACGTTATGTGGTATTACGTTATAACGTATAACGTTATATGGTATTACAATATAACGTATAACGTTATGTCGTACTACGTTGTAACATATAACGTTATGTGGTATTACGTTATAACGTATAACGTTATACGGTATTACAATGTAACGTATAACGTTATGTAGTACTACGTTATAACGTATAACGTTACATGGAATCACGTTATAACCTATAACGTTATATGGTACTACGTTATAACGTATAACGATATGTAATATTAAGTTATAACGTATAACGTTACATGGTATTACGATATAACATATAACGTTACATAGTATTACGTTATAACGTATAACGATATGTAGTATTACGTTATAACGAATAACGATATGTTGTACTACGTTATAACGTATAACGTTTTGTGGTATTACGGTATAACGTATAACGTAATGTGGTATTACGATGTAGCGTATAACGTTATATGGTATAACGTTATAACGTATAACGTTATGTGGTATTA
>NC_057779.1:11783791-11786577 GCF_014825855.1 Bombus pyrosoma
ATAACGTATAACGTTATATACTATTAGCTTATGACGTATAACATTATATAGTATTACGTTATAACGTATAACGTTATATAGCATTACAATGTAACGTATAACGGTATGTGGTATTACGATATAACGTATTACGTTATGTAGTATTACATTATAACGTATAACGTTATATACTATTAGCTTATAACGTATAACGTTATGTGGTATTACGTTATATCGTATAACGTTATGTAGTATTACGATTTAACGTATATCGTTTTGTGGTATTAAGATATAACGAATAACGATATGTTGTATTACGTTATAACGCATAACGTTATATGGCGTTACGTTATAACGTATAACGTTATGTGGTATTACGTTATAACGTATAACGCTATATGGTATTACGTTATAACGTATAACGTTACATGGTATTACGATATAACGTATAACGTTACATAGTATTACGTTATAACGTATAACGTTATGTGGTATTACGGTATAACGTATAACGTAATGTGGTATTACGATGTAGCGTATAACGTTAAATGGTATTACGTTATAACGTATAACGTTATGTGGTATTACGTTATAACGTATAACGATATGTGTTATTACGTTATAACGTATAACGTTATATGGTGTTACGTTATAAAGTATAACGTTATGTAGTATTACGATTTAACGTATAACGTTTTGTGGTATTAAGATATAACGTATAAAGTTATGTAGAATTACAATATAACGTACCACGTTATTTGGTATTACGTTATAAGGTATAACGTTATATGGTATTACGATATAACGTATAACGTTATGTAGTACTACGTTATAACGTATAACGTTATGTGGTGTTACGATATAACGTACAACGCTATGTAGTATTACGATTTAGCATATATCGTTTTGTGGTATTAAGATATAACGTATAACGTTATGCAGTATCTCGATATAAAGTATGGCGTTATGTATTATTAGGATACAACGTATAACGTTATGTGGTATTACGTTATAACGTATAACGTTATATGGTATTACGTTATAACGTTTAACGATATGTAATATTACGTTATAACGTATAACATTATGTGGTATTACGTTATAACGTATAACGTTTTGTGGTGTTACGATATAACGTATAACGTTATGTCGTATTACGATGTAGCGTATAACGTTACATGGTATTACGATATAACGTACAACGTTACATGGTATTACGATATAACGTATAACGTTATCTGATAATACGTTGTAACGTATAACGTTATATGGTATTACGTTATAACGTATAACGTTATATGGTATTACGTTATATCGTATAACGATATGCAATATTACGTTATAACGTATAACATTATGTGGTATTACTTTATAACGTATAACGTTTTGTGGTGTTACAATATAACGTATAACGTTATATGGTATCACGTTATAACGTATAACGTTATATGGTATTACGTTATAACGTATAGCGATATGTAATATTACGTTATAACGTATAACGATATGTAATATTAGGTTATAACGTATAACATTATGTGGTATTACGTTATAACGTATAACGTTACATGGTATTACGATGTAACGTACAACGTTACATGGTATTACGATATAACGCATAACGTAATGTGGTATTACGATGTAGCTTATAACGTTACACGGTATTACGATATACCGTATAACGTTATCTGATAATACATTATAAAGTATAACGTTATATGGTATCACGTTATAACCTGTAACGTTATGTGGTATTACGGTATAACGTATAACGTAACGTGGTATTTCGTTATAACGCATAACGTTATATAGTATTACGATATAACGTATAACGTTATGTGGTGTTACGATATGACGTATAACGATATGTAGTATTACATTATATCGAATAACGGTATGTTGTATTACGTTATAACGTATAACGTTATATGGCGTTATGTTATAACGTATAACGTTTTGTGGTATTACGATATAACGTATAACGTTATATGGTATTACGTTATAAAGTATAACGTCATGTAGTATTACGTTATATCGAATAACGATATGTTGTATTACGTTATAACGTATAACGTTTCATGGTATTACGATATAACGTATAACGTTACATGGTATTACGATATAACGTATAACGTTATCTGATAATACATTATAACGTATAACGTTATATGGTATTACGTTATAACGTATAACGATATGTAGTATTACGTTATATCGAATAACGATATGTTGTACTACGTTATAACGTATAACGTTATATGGTATTACGTAATGAGGTATAACGATATGTAAAATTACGTTATAACGTATAACGTTATGTGGTATTACGTTATAACGTATAACGTTATATGGTATTACAATATAACGTATAACGTTATGTCGTACTACGTTGTAACATATAACGTTATGTGGTATTACGTTATAACGTATAACGTTATACGGTATTACAATGTAACGTATAACGTTATGTAGTACTACGTTATAACGTATAACGTTACATGGAATCACGTTATAACCTATAACGTTATATGGTATTACGTTATAACGTATAACGATATGTAATATTAAGTTATAACGTATAACGTTACATGGTATTACGATATAACAGATAACGTTACATAGTATTACGTTATAACGTATAACGATATGTAGTATTACGTTATAACGAATAACGATATGTTGTACTACGTTATAACGTATAACGTTTTGTGGTATTACGGTATAACGTATAACGTAATGTGGTATTACGATGTAGCGTATAACGTTATATGGTATAACGTTATAACGTATAACGTTATGTGGTATTA
>NC_057779.1:11787077-11789334 GCF_014825855.1 Bombus pyrosoma
CGTGGTATTACGTTATAACGTATACCGTTATTTGGCATTACGTTATAACATATAAGGTACTACGATATAACGTATAACGTTGTATAATATTACGATATAACGTATAACGTTATGTAGTACTACGTTATAACGTAAAGCGTTACATGGTATTACGATATAACGTATAATGTTATATAGCATTACGATATAACGTATAACGCTATGTGGTATTACGATATAACGTATAACGTTACATAGTATTACGTAATAACGTATAAAGTTATATGGTATTACGTTATAACGTATTACGTTTCGTGGTATTACGTTATATCGTATAACGTTATATGGTATTACGTTATAACATATAACGTTATTTGGCATTACGTTATAACGTATAAGGTTATGTGGTACTACGATATAACGTATACCGTTGTATAATGTTACGGTATAACGTATAACGGTATGTAGTATTGCGTTATAACGTATAACGTTATATAGTAATACGTTATAACGTATAACGTTATATAGCATTACGAAATAACGTATAACGTTATGTGGTATTACGATATAACGTATAAAGTTATACGGTATTACGTTATAACGTATAACGTTTCGTGGTATTACGTTATAACGTATACCGTTATTTGGCATTACGTTATAACATATAAGGTACTACGATATAACGTATAACGTTGTATAATATTACGGTATAAGGTATAACGGTATGTAGTATTACGTTATAACGTATAACGTTATATAGTAATACATTATAACGTATAACGTTATGTGGTATTACGATATAACGTATAACGTTGTATAATAATACGGTATAACGTATAACGATATGTAGTATTACGTCATAACGTATAACGTTATACAGTAATACATCATAATGTATAACGTTATGTGGTATTACGATATAACGTATAACGTTACATGGTATTACGTTATAACATATAACGTTATGTGGTATTACGATATAACGTATAACGTTGTATAATATTACGGTATAACGTATAACGATATGTAGTATTACGTTATAACGTATAACGTTATATAGTAATACATTATAACGTATAACATTATGTGGTATTACGATATAACGTATAACGTTCCGTGGTATTACGTAATAGCGTACAACGTTATATAGTATTACGTTATAACGTATAACGTTATTTGGCATTACGTTATAACGTTTAACGTTATGTGTTATTACGATATAACATATAACGCTATGTGGTATTACGTTAGAACATATAACGTTATGTAGTACTACGTTATAACGTATAACGTTACATGGTGTGACGATATAACGTATAACGTTATATGGTATTACGATATAGCGTGTGACGAAATGTAGTATTTAGATATAACGTATACCTTCATGTACTATTTAGATGTAACGTATAACGTTATGTGGTATTACGATATAACGTATAACGTTACATGGTATGATGTTATAACGCATAGCGATATGTATTATTACGTTATAACGTACAACGATATGTAGTATTACGCTATAATGTATAACGTTATGTGGTATTACGTTATAACGTATAAGGTTATATGGTATTACGATATAACATATAACGCTATGTGGTATTACGTTAGAACATATAACGTTATGTGGTATTACGATATAACGATTATGTGGTATGTCCATATAACGTATAACGTTGTATAGTATTACGTTAGAACGTAAAACTTAATGTGGTACTATGATATAATGTATAACGTTATGTGGTATTACGTTATAACGTATAACGTTATGTGGTATTACGGTATAAGGTAAAAGGTTATGTGGTATTACGTTATGATGTATAACGTTATATAGTATTATGGTACAACGTATAACGTTATGTGGTATTGTCACGTGCCGCGCTCCGCACGTTCCGTAACAAAAATTACAATATTTAAATTACGCGAGCGGTGATTCGAGCACTCAATAAACTAAAAGTAGTATAAAAATAAAATAAAATAAATTGAAAACACTAATAAAAGATTAACTAAATGTAGACACATGTAATACTATTACATAAAGGCAACTTGTAGAGTATCAAATATCAATGTACATACATGTATAAGAAACGCGAAGGTACATTGAATAGAATCAATTAATAAAACAAAAGTATATTTGGACCATTAAATGATACTGATGAATGAACCGAACGGACCGCGAACCGATCAAAATAAAGAACGAATGTATGGGACGTAAGAGCAAGGTAAATAAAATGAAATAATAGAAATATGTACTTTAACGAAATAGTAAATATAGTAA
>NC_057779.1:11789834-11791674 GCF_014825855.1 Bombus pyrosoma
TATAATGTTGTTACAGACTATCAGGGATATTGCTACTGAGGAGAAAACCTCAATTAAAAATCAGCATTTAATATACCATACATATGTAGTATTTTAATTACAAAAATTTTACATTTCCATTGTTTCAGATTTATCATAAGGAGTAAAAAATAAAACATTTTTAATATGAAGGTGTTGTATTTTTTATGTATGTTCCCCCTTTTAATGAAATAAATAAATTAAAAAGGTTTTAACATATCATGTACCTTGTACACAATGAATATATATCACACATCCATATAACATATTGTTATTACATTTATTTAATGTTAGATATACTAAATGTACTATGTAACAAATATGTTATATAGCTAGAATAATTCGTTTGCAAATACTATACTAAAAATGATTTTTAAATATAACGTAACTATTTATTTTCATTCATATAAATCTATCCTTACTTTAGATTTGACATGTCTTAAAGGAAGCTGGATCTAATTTTGATAAAGGTCTCATTTATTTAAAATTTTTTTTATTTTCTAATTTGTTAATTTACATTTTTCAATTCTAAAACGATCAAGACATGTGATATGATAAACATTATCAGCAGTGATTAATAATATTAATAATTACTTTTATTAAACATTAATAATATTTACTCTTTATATTTATTTACAGTTGTTAAAACAACAATTTTCTTACAAGATATTAATGAGTTTAGCGATGTAAATGAAGTCTACAAAGAATGTAAGATTCAATTTATAGTTTTATTTATATAACTGTATGTTATATTTGTGTATATATCCACGCACCTTTTTTTTTCATTTAGTTTTTAAGGAGAACTGTCCAGCTAGATGTACATTCCAAGTTGGAAAGTTACCAATGGTAAGAAGTAATAGATATATAAATATCTACATATAATACAAAATCTAACTGCTAACATTGAACATAAAATGTTATTGTAGGGAGCAAAATTTGGAATTGAAGCTATTGCTGTTGTTGGTGAGGTAGAAACAATTTGAATATTATAAGCAACATTAATTTAAATTTTATATATTAATGGAAAATGTTTGCATTTAAGCATTTAAATATTATTTCGAATTTACTATTTTTATGTATGATGCTTTTATGTTATTGATAACAATTATATTATATTATATTAATAACAATTTGGTTCTTTTACCATATGTATATTTAAATATAAGTTTATTTTTTAAAAACAAATAATGGGAAATATCTTTCATAAATTATATTAAATATCTATATTAATGAATGTTAATAGTAACCTGATCAAAGTCATCAAATATTTCATATGACATTAACATGAAAATTAAATTTATAAAAAACACACTTTTAATAGTATTTCATTACAAAAAAATAATACTTTTTTAATATATATCAGGTGTAATAAAAGAAGAATTTATATATGTTGTAAATAAATTATATTACATTATAAAAAAGAACGAAAACATTTATGTATCTTCATAATAATTTATAATGCTATGACAAAAATGTGACGATGAATGTAATTTTTATCTCGCAAAATGAAAGCAAAATCGTGAATATTGTAAGAATATTATATTTAAAATGTTTGTGTTTAACATTTCATTGTAATAAATAAACAGAAAGGTATATAATTGTGAACATGAACAACAACCAAACATAGCGGCAGATATGGATAGCATTGTATTACATAGAGAGTGGTACGTCATTCATGATACAAATGTGGTTAGACAGATTCTATAGCTCAAAATAACACGAAGATCAAATGTAACAAAATTGCATTGGAAACTTCGTTTGTGAAAAAATCGAGCTTGAAAATTCATGAAGTGTACGTGAATACGAACAACCATTTCATAAA
>NC_057779.1:11792174-11794852 GCF_014825855.1 Bombus pyrosoma
CGTTATACGTTATATCGTATTATCAGCAATCGTTATAAGTTTCATCGTAATACCACATAACGTTATATGTTATATTGTAATAACATGTATCATTATACGTTATAACGTAATGCCACATAACGTTATACGTTATATCGTAATAACATGTAACGATATACGTTATAACGTAATACCTTGTAACGTTATACGTTATTTCGTACTACTATATAACGTTATACGTTATACCGTAATACTACATATCGTTATACGTTATAACGAAATACCATATAACGTTATACGTTATAACGTATCATCAGATATCGTTATTCGTTATACCGTAATACCACATAACGTTATACGTTATGACGTAATACCACGTAACGTTGTACGTTATAACGTATTACTACATATCGTTATTCGTTACAACGTAATACTACATATCGTTATACGTTATAACGTAATACTATGTGACGTTAAACGTTATAGCGCAATACCACATAACGTTATACGTGATAACGTAATAATACATATCGTTATACGTTATAACGTAATACCACATAACGTTATACGTTATAACGTAATACCATATAACGTTATACGCTACATCGTAATACCACATTACGTTATACGTTACACCGTAATTCCACATAACGTTATACGTTATAACGTCATGCCATATAACGTTATACGTTATAACGTAATACAACATATCGTTATTCGATATAACGTAATACTACATAACGTTGTACGTTATATCGTAAGACCGCATATCGTTATACGTTATAACGTAATACCATATAACGTTATACGCTATATCGTAGTACCACATTACGTTATAATCTATACCGTAATACAACATATCGCTATTCGTTATAACGTAATACTACATATCGTTATACGTTATAACGTAATACTATGTAACGTTATACGTTATTTCGTAATACCATGTAACGTTATACGTTATAACGTAGTACTACATAACGTTATACGTTATATCGTAATACCATATAACGTTATTCGTTATAACGTGATACCATAAAACGTTATACGTTATATCGTAATACCATATAACGTTAAACGATAAACCGTAATACTACGCAACGTTATACGTTATATCGTAATACCATGTAACGTTATACGTTATAACGTAGTACTACATAACGTTATACGTGATATCGTAATACCACATAACGTTATACGTTATAACGTAATATTACATATCGTTATACGTTATAACGTAATATTACATATCGTTATACGTTATAACGTAATACCATATAACGTTATACGTTATAACGTGATACCATATAACGTTATACGTTATAATGTATTATCAGAAGACGTTATACGTTATATCGTAATACCGTGTAACGTTATACGCTACATCGTAATACCACATTACGTTATACGTTATATCGTAATACCATGTAACGTTATACGTTATAACGTAGTACTACATAACGTTATACGTTATAACGTATTACCATATAACGTTATTCGTTATAACGTGATACCATAAAACGTTATACGTTATATCGTAATACCATATAACGTTAAACGATAAACCGTAATACTGCGCAACGTTATACGTTATATCGTAATACCATGTAACGTTATACGTGATGACGTATTAATACATATCGTTATACGTTATAACGTAATACCATATAACGTTATACGTTATAACATAATACCATATAACGTTATACGCTATATCGTAGTACCACATTACGTTATAATCTATACCGTAATACAACATATCGCTATTCGTTATAACGTAATACTACATATCTTTATACGTTATAACGTAATACCATATAACGTTATACGTTATGACATAATACCATATAACGTTATACGCTATATCGTAATACCATGTAACGTTATACGTTATATCGTAATACTATATAACGTTATACGATATAACGTAATATTACATATCGTTATACGTTATAACGTAATACCATATAACGTTATACGTTATAACATAATACCATATAACGTTAAACGATAAACCGTAATACTACGCAACGTTATACGTTATAACGTAATATTACATATCGTTATACGTTATAACGTAATACAACATATCGTTATTCGATATAACGTAATACTACATATCGTTATACGTTATAACGTAATACCATATAACGTTATACGTTATAAAGTATTATCAGATAACGTTATACGTTATATCGTAATACCATGTAACGTTATACGTTATATCGTAATACCACAAAACGTTATACGTTGTAACATAACGCCATATAACGTTATACGTTATAACGTAATACAACATATCGTTATTCGATATAACGTAATACTACATATCGTTATACGTCATATCGTAACACCACAAAACGTTATACGTTATATCGTAATACTATATAACGTTATATGTTATAACGTAATATCACATATCGTTATACGTTATAACGTAATACCATATAACGTTATACCTTATAACATAATACCATATAACGTTATACGTTATAACGTTATACCAATTAACGTTAAACGATAAACCGTAATACTACGTAACGTAATACGTTATATCGTCATACCAGATAATACCATATAACGTTATACGCTATATCGTAGTACCACATTATGTTGTACGCTATACCGTAATACCACATAACGTTATATGTTATATCCTAATACCACATAACGTTGTACGTTATATCGTAACTCTACAT
>NC_057779.1:11795352-11797068 GCF_014825855.1 Bombus pyrosoma
CGTTATAACGTATAACGTTATATAGCATTACGTTATAACGTATAACGTTATATAGCATTACATTATAAGGTGTAACGGTATGTGGTATGACGATATAACGTATTACGTTATATAGTATTACATTATAACGTTTGTCGCTATATACTATTAGCTTATAACGTATAACGACATATGGTATTACGTTATTACGTATAACGTTTTGTGGTATTACGACATATCGTATTACTTTATGTAGTGTTACATTATAACGTTTGCTGTTATATACTATTAGCTTATAACGTATATCATTATATAGTATTACATTATAACTTATAACGTTATATAGCATTACCATATAACGTATAACGTTATATAGTGTTACGTTATAAAGTATAACGTTATGTGGTATTACGATATAACGTATTACGTTATGTGGTATTACGTTATGTAGTATTATGTAATAACGTATAACACTAGTTAGTATTTTGTAAAAACGTATAACGTTATATAGTATTACACTATATCGTATGACGCTATATACTATTAGCTTGTAACGTATAACGTTATATAACATTACGTTATAAAGTATAGCGTTATGTGTTATTACGATATAACGTATTACTTTATGTAGTATTACATTATAACGTATATCGTTATATACTATTAGCTTAAAACGTATAACGTTATATGGTATTACGTTATTACGTATAACGTTATATAGCATTACCGTATAACGTATAAAGTTATATAGTGTTACGTTATAACGTATAACGTTATGTAGTATTATGTAATAACGTATAACATTATTTAGTATTTTGTAAAAACGTATAACGTTATATAGTATTACATTATATCGTATGACGCTATATACTATTAGCTTATAACGTATAATGTTAAATGGTATTACGTTATAACGTATAACGTCATGTGGTATTCCGACATATCGTATTACATTATGTAGTATTACATTATAACGTATAACGTTATATACTATTAGCTTATAACGTATAACGTTGTGTAGTATTACGTTATAGCGTATAACGTTATATAGCATTACGTTATAACGTATAACGTTATGTGTTATTACGATATAACGTATTACGTTATGTAGTATTACATTATAACGTATAACGTTATATACTATTAGCTGATAACGTATAACGTTATGTAGTATTACGTTATAACGTATAACGTTATATAGCTTTACATTATAACGTTTAACGGTATGTGGTATTACGATATAACGTATTACGTTATGTAGTATTACATTATAACGTATAACGTTATATACTATTAGCTTATAACGTATATCGTTATGTGGTATTACGATATAACGTATTACGTTATGTAGTATTACATTATAACGTATAACGTTATATACTATTAGCATATAACGTATAACGTTATGTAGTATTACGTTATAACGTATAACGTTATATAGCTTTACATTATAACGTTTAACGGTATCTGGTATGACGATATAACGTATTACGTTATATAGTATTACATTATAACGTTTGACGTTATATACTATTAGCTTATAACGTATAACGTTATATAGCATTACGTTATAACGTATAACGTTATGTGGTATTACGATATAACGTATTACGTTATGTAGTATTACATTATAACGTATAACGTTATATACTATTAGCTTATAACGTATAACGTTATGAAGCATTGCGTTATAACGTATAACGTTATGAAGCATTGCGTTATAACGTATAACGTTAT
>NC_057779.1:11797568-11800480 GCF_014825855.1 Bombus pyrosoma
ATGTAGAGTTACGATATAACGTACAACGTTATGTGGTATTAGGATATAACATATAACGTTATGTGGTATTACGGTATAGCGTACAACATAATGTGGTACTACGATATAGCGTATAACGTTATATGGTATTATCTGGTATGACGATATAACGTATTACGTTACGTAGTATTACGGTTTATCGTTTAACGTTAATTGGTATTACGTTATAACGTATAACGTTATATGGTATTATGTTATAAGGTATAACGTTATATGGTATTACGTTATAACGTATAACGATATGTGATATTACGTTATAACATATAACGTTATATAGTATTACGATATAACGTATAACGTTTTGTGGTGTTACGATATGGCGTATAACGATATGTAGTATTACGTTATATCGAATAACGATATGTTGTATTACGTTATAACGTATAACGTTATATGGCGTTATGTTACAACGTATAACGTTTTGTGGTATTACGATATAACGTATAACGTTACATGGTATTACGATATAACGTATAACGTTATCTGATAATACTTTATAACGTATAACGTTATATGGTATTACGTTATAACGTATAACGATATGTAGTATTACGTTATATCGAATCACGATATGTTGTATTACGTTATAACGTATAACGATATGTAATATTACGTTATAACGTATAACGTTGCGTAGTATTACGGTTTATCGTTTAACGTTATATGGTATTATGTTATAACGTATAACGTTATATGGTATTACGTTATAACGTATAACGATATGTAATATTACGTTATAACGAATAGCGATATGTTGTATTACGGTATAGATTATAACGTAATGTGGTACTACGATATAGCGTATAACGTTATATGGTATTATGTTATAACGTATAACGTTATATGGTATTACGTTATAACGTATAACGATATGTATTAATACGTCATCACGTATAACGTTACATGGTATTACGATATAACGTATAACGTTGCGTAGTATTACGGTTTATCGTTTAACGTTATATGGTATTACGATATAACGTATAACGTTTTATGGTATCACGTTATAACGAATAACGTTATATGGTAATACGTTATAACGTATAACGATATGTAATATTACGTTATAACGTATAACGTTGTGGTATTACGTTATAACGTATAACGTTATGTGGTATTACGATTTCACGTATAACGTTATGTAGTACTACGTTCTAACGTATAACGTTATATGGCGTTACGTTATAGCGTATAACGTTTTGTGGTATTACTGATGTAACGTATAACGGTACACGGTATTACGATATAACGTATAACGTCTTCTGATAATACATTATAACGTATAACGTTATATGGTATCACGTTATAACGTATAACGTTATATGGTATTACGTTATAACGTATAACGATATGTAATATTACGTTATAACGTATAACGTTGTGGTATTACGTTATAACGTATAACGTTATGTGGTATTACGATATCACGTATAACGTTATGTAGTACTACGTTCTAACGTATAACGTTATATGGCGTTACGTTATAGCGTATAACGTTTTGTGGTATTACTGATGTAACGTATAACGTTATATGGTATCACGTTATAACGTATAACGTTATATGGTATTGTGTTATATCGTATAACGTTATATAGTATGACGATATAACGTATGACGTTATGTGGTTGTACGATATGACGTATAACGATATGTGGTATTACGATATAACGTACAACGTTTTGTAATATTACGATTTAACGTATATCGTTTTGTGGTATTAAGATATAACGAATAACGATATGTTGTATTACGTTATAACGTATAACGTTATATGGCGTTACGTTATAACGTATAACGTTATGTGGTATTACGGTATAACGTATAACGTAATGTGGTATTACGATGTAGCGTATAACGTTACATGGTATTACGTTATAACGTATAACGTTATGCGGTATTACGTTATAACGCATAACGATATGTATTATTACGTTATAATGTATAACGTTATATGGTGTTACGTTATAAAGTATAACGTTATGTAGTATTACGATTTAACGTATAACGTTTTGTGGTATTAGGATATAACGTATAACGTTACATAGTATTACGATATAACGTATAACGCTATATGGTATGACTATATAACGTATAACGTTATGTAGTACTATGTTATAACGTATAACATTATATGGTATTATGTTATAACGTATAACGTTATATGGCGTTACGTTATAACGTATAACGTTATGTGGTATTACGTCATAACGTATAACGTTATGTAGTATTACGATATAACGTATAACGTTATATGGTATTACGATTTAACGTATAACGGTATGTAGTATTACGTTATAACGTATAACGTTATGTGGTATTACGTCATAACGTATTACGGTATGTGGTATGACGATATAACGTATAACGTTATAAGGTGTTACGTTATACCGTATTGCCTTCGTAACCCCAATAGCATTGGTGATACGTTCAATTAGATTTATTTGGCCTTGAAAATTTAAAAACTAGAATTGCATTGGATTTGACAGAAACGATAGTTAACATAGGGCAAACCGAACGATGTGCCCTGTATAAAGAATCAAATGTGGAGTATAACGCGCATCGAATTGTTTAGATAACTCCAACAGCAGCGGAGATACTTTCAATTAGATTTACTCGGTCGTGAAAATTGGAAAACAGAGACGCCTCCGACACCCGAGTTTGATATACAACTTTGACACTCTAAAGTACGTACCATTTTCCTGAAATCGACTGACGATGGCTAGCGAACATTGTATGTATATCATGTAAAGAAATAATTTGACTAGAATAGATCGTCGTATTTTAATCAATGTAATTATCATTGAGAGTAGTGATATTATTATTTATAAACCACTTATTAAGCCCATTTATTAACACTGCTATTTTCAATGGTA
>NC_057779.1:11800980-11802667 GCF_014825855.1 Bombus pyrosoma
TATCGTAATACTACATAATGCTATACGTCATATCGTAATACTACATAACGTTATACGCTATATCGTAATAACACATAACGTTATACGTTATAAAGTATTACCATATAACGTTATACCCTATATCGTAATACTACATAACGTTATACGTTATAACGTAATACTATATAACGTTAAACGTTATAACGTAATAGTATATAACCTTATACGTTATATCGTAATACAACATAACGTTATACGTTAAAACGTATTACAACATAACGTTATACGTTATAACGTAATTCAACATAACGTTATACGTTTTAACATAATGCTACATAACGTTATACGTTGTAACGTAATACTACATAACGTTATACGCAATATCACAATACCACATAACGTTATACGTTAAAAAGTAATACTACATAACGTTATACGTTATAACGTAATGCTACATAACGTTATACGTTTTATCGTAATACTACATAACGTTATACGTTGTAACGTATAACCATATAACGTTATACGTTATAACGTAATACTATATACCGTTATACGTTATAACGTATAACCATATAACGTTATTCGATATAACGTAGCACTGTATAACGTTATACGTTATATCGTAATACTACATAATGCTATACGTCATATCGTAATACTACATAACGTTATACGCTATATCGTAATAACACATAACGTTATACGTTATAAAGTATTACCATATAACGTTATACCCTATATCGTAATACTACATAACGTTATACGTTATAACGTAATACTATATATCGTTATACGTTATATCGTATAACCATATAACGTTATACGATATAACGTAATACTGTATAACGCTATATGTGATATCGTAATACTACATTACGTTGTCCGTTAAAACGTATAAACATATAACGTTATACGTTATAACGTAATACTACATAACGTTATACGTTATATCGTAATACTACATTACGTTATACGTTAAAACGTAATACTATCTAACGTTATATGTTATAACGTAATACTACATAACGTTATATGTTATATCGTAATACTACATAACGCTATACGTCGTATCGTAATACTACATAACGTTATACGCTATATCGTAATACCACATAACGTTATACGTTAAAAAGTAATACCACATAACGTTATACGCTATAACGTAATAGTATATAACGTTATACGTAATATCGTAATACCACATAACGTTACACGTTATAACGTAATTTCATATAACGTTATACGTTATAACGTAATTTCATATAAGGTTACACGTTATAATGTAATGCTATATAACTTTAAACGTTATATCGTAATACTACATAACGTTATACGTTATAAAGTATTACCATATAACGTTATACCCTATAACGTAATACTACATAACGTTATACGTTATAACGTAATACTATATAACGTTAAACGTTATAACGTAATAGTATATAACGTTATACGTTATATCGTAATACAACATAACGTTATACGTTAAAACGTATTACAATATATCGTTATACGTTATAACGTAATTCAACATAACGTTATACGTTATAACGTAATGCTACATAACGTTATACGTTTTATCGTAATACTACATAACGTTATACGTTATAACGTATAACCATATAACGTTATACGTTATAACCTATTACCATATAACGTTATACCCTATAACGTAATACTACATAACGTTATACGTTATAACGTA
>NC_057779.1:11803167-11804296 GCF_014825855.1 Bombus pyrosoma
CTTTATATGGTAATACGATATAACTTTAACGTTGTATAGTACTGCGTTATGACGTATAACGTTACATGGTATTACGTTATAGCGTACAACGTTATAATGGTATTACGTTATAACGTATAACTTTATAAAGTATCTCTTTACAACGTATAACGTTATATGCTATTACGATATAACATATGACGTTATATAGTACTACGTTCTGACGTATAACGTTATATGGTATTACGTTATAACGTATAACGTTATATTGTATTACGTTATATCGTATAACATTATGTAGTATTACGATATCACGTATAACGTTATATGTTATTACGTTATTGCGTACCACGTTATATGGTATTACGGTATAACATATAACATTATATAGTACTAAGTTATAACGTATATAGTTATATAGTATTGTGTTGTAACGTATAACGATATATAGTATTACGTTATAACGTATAACGATATATAGTACAACGTTATGACGTAAAACGTTTTGTAGTATGTTGATATAACGTGTAACGTTGTATGGTATTACGTTGTAGCGTATACCGTTATATGGTATTACGATATAACATATAACGTTGTATAGTACTACGTTATGAAGTATAACGTTATATAGTACTAAGTTATAACGTATATAGTTATATAGTATTGTGTTGTAACGTATAGCGATATAGGGTACTACGTTGTAACGTTTAACGATATATAGTACTACGTTATCACGTACAACGTTATATAGTATTACGATATCACGTATAACGATGTGTAGTATCATGATATAACGTATACCGTTATATGCTATTATGATATAGCGTATGACGTTAAACGTTATTACGACATAACATATAATCTTATATAGTACTAGGTTATGACGTAAAACGATGTGTAGTATTATGATATAACGTATAACGTTACATGGTATGACGTTATAACGTATATCATTATACAGTATTACGATATAACGTATAACATTATATAGTAATACGTTGTGACTCATAACGTTATATATACTACGTTATGACGTATAACGTTCTGTAGTATGATGATATAACATATAACGTTATATGCTATTACGATATAGAGTATAACGTTATACGGTATTACGATATAACATATAACGTTATATAGTACTAGGTCA
>NC_057779.1:11804796-11806270 GCF_014825855.1 Bombus pyrosoma
TTAGCTTATGACGTATAACATTATATAGTATTACGTTATAACGTATAACGTTATATAGCATTACATTATAACGTATAACGGTATGTGGTATTACGATATAACGTATTACGTCATGTAGTATTACATTATAACGTATAACGTTATATACTATTAGCTTATAACGTATAACGTTATGTAGTATTACGTTATAGCGTATAACCTTATATAGCATTACGTTATAACGTATAACGTTATGTGTTTCTACGATATAACATATTACATTATGTAGTTTTACATTATAACGCATAACGAGATATAATATTAGCTTATAACGTATAACGTTATGTGGTATTACGATATAACGTATAACGTTATATAGTATTACGTTATAACGTATAACGTATAACGTTATATAGGATTACGTTATAACGTATAACGTTATGTGGTATTGCGATATAACGTATTACGTTATGTAGTATTACATTATAACGTATAACGTTATATACTATTAGCTTATAACGTATAACGTTATGTAGTATTACGTTATAGCGTATAACGTTATATAGCATTACGTTAACCGTATAACGTTATGTGTTTCTACGATATAACATATTACGTTATGTAGTTTTACATTATAACGCATAACGAGATATAATATTAGCTTATAACGTATAACGTTATGTAGCATTACGTTAACACGAATAACGATATATAGCATTACGTTATAACGTATAACGTTATATAGCATTACATTATAAGGTATAACGGTATGTGGTATGACGATATAACGTATTACGTTATATAGTATTACATTATAACGTTTGACGCTATATACTATTAGCTTATAACGTATAACGTTATATAGCATTACGTTATAACGTATAACGTTATGTGGTATTACGATATCGTATTACGTTATGTAGTATTACATTATAACGTATAACGTTATATACTATTATCTTATAACGTATAACGATATGTAGTATTACGTTATAGCGTATAACGTTATATAGCATTACGTTATAACGTATAACGTTATGTGGTATTACGATATCGTATTACGTTATGTAGTATTACATTATAACGTATAACGTTATATACTATTATCTTATAACGCATAACGTTATATAGTATTACATTATAACGTATGACGCTATATACTATTAGCTTATAACTTATAACGTTATATGGTATTACGTTATAACGTATAACGTTATATAGCATTACATTATAAGGTATAACGGTATGCGGTATGACGATATAACGTATTACGTTATATAGTATTACATTATAATATTTGACGCTATATACTATTAGCTTATAACGTATAACGTTATATAGCATTACGTTATAACGTATAACGTTATGTGGTATTACGATATAACGTATTACGTTATGTAGCATTACATTATAACGTATAACGTTATATACTATTAGCTTATAACGTATAACGTTATGAAGCATTGCGTTATAACGTATAACGTTATGTGTTATT
>NC_057779.1:11806770-11810445 GCF_014825855.1 Bombus pyrosoma
ATAACACATAACGTTATACGTTATAACGCAATGCTTCATAACGTTATACGTTATAAGCTAATAGTATATAACGTTATACGTTATAATGTAATGCTACATAACGTAATACGTTATATCGTAATACCACATAACGTTATACGTTATAACGTAATGCTATATAACGTTATACGTTATAAGCTAATAGTATATAGCGTCAAACGTTATAATGTAATACTATATAACGTAATACGTTATATCGTCATACCACATACCGTTATACCTTATAATGTAATGCTGTATAACGTTATACGTTATAACGTAACACCATATAACGTTATATGTTATAATTGATAGAATAATAATTAATAATTAATGCTCTTAATTGATTTCAAATCGTAATTTGTATTGCCAAATCATAGATTATTTTGATTGTATATTATGTTGTTACGGTGTAATATCAAGACGTGATTTATTAATTAGTTTGCGAGTCGTTTTTAATTAATTGGTTCTTCAGATCACAATTTATCCTTAATCGAGTTATCAAATCAAAGTTTTTTCTTGATTAGTTCAATCGCTTCGCGGCAGTTAGTACAGGTTATGTTGTTTTTGCTATATTTACTATTTCGTTAAGGTACATATTTCTAGTAAATCATTTTATTTACCTTGCTCTTACGTCACATACATTCGTTCTTTATTTTGATCGGTTCGCGGTGCGTTCGATTCATTCATCAGTATCATTTAATGGTCCAAATATATTTTTGGTTTATTAATTGATTCTATTCAATGTATCTTCGCGCTTCTTATATATGCATGTACATCGATATTTGTTAGTCTACTAGTCGCCCTTATGTAGTAGTATTACGTGTGTCTACATTTGGTTAATCTTTTATTAGTGTTTTTATTTTATTTTATTTTATCATTATATTCTTTTTAGTTTATTGTGTTCGAATCACCGCTCGCGTAATTTGCATATTGTAGCTTTCGTTACGGCATGTGCGGAGTGCGGGGTTCAAATTTCCGAAGGAAATTTGACTGATCGTGTCCCTGTTTCGTTTGTAAAACTTGTCGCCACCAAAAAAAATTTCCATACTTTATTAATTCATCAATCGTGAATTTAATTTATTTTCATTTCTCATGGCTGATCTCTACTAATTTTTAATATCCCTATTATTATATAATAATGCTGTATTATTTTGCATTAGTTATTATTCATTTTCTTGTTAAAATCTGCCATTTGTTTTATTGTCATTTTATTAAATATTCATTGTTTCATTGAAAATATAATTTATTTTGCAATATGTAAAAGTTACTACATGCACGTGTTGATCCAAAATGTCCGTTTGCAAATGTCTCTAGTATGTTGCGACTTTTATTAATATTGAATTTATTATTTATCTGTCAATTATTTATAATTTATTTTAGTAGATGAAGTGTAATCGAATTGAGATTATTTTGTATTAATTATAGTCTATATAATTATTGTACGTGCTACTTCATGTTCGTGACAATCCAAAATAGCCGTTTGTAAATGTCCCTAGCATATAGTTTATTAATGTTAGACTTATTATTTATCTGTTGATTGCTTGTAATTTATTTTAGTAGATGGAGTGTAATTGAGTTGAAGTTAACGTTATTTGGTGTTAATTACGGTGTATATTATTATTGTGTGTATTTCATTGCGCATGCGTAAAAGCTACATTATGTTTGTGACAATCCAAAATAGCCGCTTGTGAATGTTTCCAGTAAGAATATGATGATGTGCCGTTTAATTTTGTTTAATACGGAAATACTTATTTTTTCTCTATTTTAGTGCAGTTGGAATTTGAAACAACAATAATATTGGTTTTGTGTTCGTTATAATGTGTATGTTTACAGTGTGTTACACTTCAATGTGAATAGCAAGTGTAGTGTATTTTATTTAGTACTAAGATAATTATTTATCTGTTATTTGATCCTAATTCTATTCTAGTGCAATTGAAAGTTCTAATAGCAATAATATTCCTTTTGTGTTTGTTGCGATGTGTATACATATATATACTCTGTGTTATTTTAATGTAATAGCATTGTTGTTGAAATGTATAATTTATTATTGGTGCTGTTTCAATGCTTCGTTTCGAGTGGTTATATTTATAGTATGTTTGCTTAGTTAATTTTAATTTAATATATGCATAGTGTATTATCACCCGTGACTACTGCGTAACATAACCTTATTTCTTTACACCAGACTTAATACAATAGTACCATAATAGCTTGGTACGATATAATAATCCTTTATTCTAATTCTGTCTGTCATTAATACTCGATTAACTTACTTTAATTAATTTCTAACCTATTTCTAAATTCTGCGTAACATAACTTTATCTGTTTATACCAAACTTAATATGATAATACAATAACAGCTTGGGGCAATGCAACAATCTCTTATTTTAATTACGTCTGTCGTTAATACTCGGTTGACTTACCTTAATTAAATTTTAACTTATTTCTACACTATCGGCCTATTTCTGTTTCTTTCTTATGAAGTTGTCCTTGCCTTGTGCTTGTCGGTTTTACCTATAATTTTAGAGCTAATCTATACATTGTTAGTAAGAAGTTATTATTGTTTATAGTTTCTACAATTCTATTCTTCAACGCTGCGTCGCTCGCTTGGAATAGTTACACGGCGCGTGTTGGTATCATCTATTCTTCGTTACATTGTCAACGTTTATTATAACTACCTTCACTTATCCTAGAACTGTAAGTATATGTAAAAAGAAAATGCTATATTTTGTAAGTATTCGCATAGTAAAATAGTCTGTCCTTTTTTTATTTGCTAAAACCGCTTCGTTAACATTGAGTTATTTTATTATAATGTCACTAAATTTTCCTTGGTTTTTCAGTTTCCTGTTGCCATCTTGACCGTTTCGGTAATATCTGCTTCAGTACTCTGTAAGTATTTATTTAAATTTGGTAGTAAGCTTCCTATAACTGTGTTGGCTTCTGCGTATACCCTTTGATGTGAGTAACAAACTTATTTACTATTATCAATTTCTTTACAACGTTTTTCTCCTTTTTAGGTTACGATTGTTTACCTCAGTATTTATTACCTTCGGTATTTTTGTACCTGTGAGTAGAATGGTCTCAAAATTTTCCATTGGCCAACCGTAAGTCTCGTTATCTTGTAATAATTGTTGTCAGGCATCAATTATTGACCGTTATTCTTGCTTCTTTTAGTTTAATTGTAATATTATCATAGATTTTTAATAATATTATTTTCTTTCATATATATATATATATATATATATCTCAAGCAATTGAGGTTAGTTTATCTATTCGTTTCAGCTGACAGTCGTATACTATGTTCTACGAAATGGATCCATAACCTGTCTTTGTACATACACTTCCTTTTACGATGATTAATTGTTCACAAGGTACCTTTCACTCTCACTGCTTTTAATTATTTTATTGAATTAACACGTTTTATATATTTAAATAATGGTTAGAACGCATATAATAAGTTTCCCTTTTCTTCTAGGTTTCCACTGTCTGTACTATTCGACAAGCAGCACTACACTACACACTACTGCACTGTATTGCCTTGAAATTGTTTAGTTTATTGTTATTTCGGTTATGCGCTAGTTTTACTTGTTCAAGTGCACTGTTCACGGAATCCCATTCACTTTGATCTTGACGTTTTGATTTTGCAAAATTTCTAAT
>NC_057779.1:11810945-11834123 GCF_014825855.1 Bombus pyrosoma
TAAAATAATTAAAAGCAGTGAGAGTGAAAGGTACCTTGTGAACAATTAATCATCGTAAAAGGAAGTGTATGTACAAAGACAGGTTATGGATCCATTTCGTAGAACATAGTATACGACTGTCAGCTGAAACGAATAGATAAACTAACCTCAATTGCTTGAGATATATATATATATGAAAGAAAATAATATTATTAAAAATCAATGATAATATTACAATTAAACTAAAAGAAGCAAGAGTAACGGTCAATAATTGATGCCTGACAACAATTATTGCAAGAGAACGAGACTTACGGTTGGCCAATGGAAAATTCTGAGACCATTCTACTCACAGGTACAAAAATACCGAAGGTAATAAATACTGAGGTAAACAATCGTAACCTAAAAAGGAGAAAAACGTTGTAAAGAAATTGATAATAGTAAAGAAGTTTGTTACTCACATCAAAGGGTATACGAAGAAGCCAACACAGTTATAAGGAGCTTACTACCAAATTTAAATAAATACTTACAGAGTACTGAAGCAGATATTACCGAAACGGTCAAAATGGCAACAGGAAACTGAAAAACCAAGGAAAATTTAGTGACATTATAATAAAATAACTCAATGTTAACGAAGCGGTTTTAGCAAATAAAAAAAGAATAGACTATTTTACTATGCGAATACTTACAAAATATAGCATTTTCTTTTTACATATACTTACAGTTCTAGGATAAGTAAAGGTAGCTATAATAAGCGTTGACAATGTAACGAAGAATAGATGATACCAACACGCGCCGTGTAACCATTCCAAGCGAGCAGCGTTGAAGAATAGAATTGTAGAAACTATAAACAATAATGACTCCTTACTAACAATGTATAGATTAGCTCCAAAATTATAGGTAAAACCGACAAGCACAAGGCAACGACAACTTCATAAGAAAGAAACAGAAATAGGCCGATAGTGTAGAAATAAGTTAAGATTTAATTAAGGTAAGTCAACCGAGTATTAACGACAGACGTAATTAAAATAAGAGATTGTTGTATTGCCCCAAGCTGTTATAGTATTATCATATTAAGTTTGGTATAAACAGATAAAGTTATGTTACGCAGAATTTAGAAATAGGTTAGAAATTAATTAAAGTAAGTTAATCGAGTATTAATGACAGACAGAATTAGAATAAAGGATTATTATATCGTACCAAGCTATTATGGTACTATTGTATTAAGTCTGGTGTAAAGAAATAAGGTTATGTTACGCAGTAGTCACGGGTGATAATACACTGCGCATATATTAAATTAAAATTAACTAAGCAAACACATTATAAATATAACCACTCGAAACGAAGCATTGAAACAGCACCAATAATAAATTATACATTTCAACAACAATGCTATTACATTAAAATAACACAGAGTATATATATGTATACACATCGCAACAAACACAAAAGGAATATTATTGCTATTAGAACTTTCAATTGCACTAGAATAGAATTAGGAACAAATAACAGATAAATAATTATCTTAGTACTAAATAAACTACACTACACTTGCTATTCACATTGAAGTGTAACACACTGTAAACATACACATTATAACGAACACAAAACCAATATTATTGTTGTTTCAAATTCCAACTGCACTAAAATAGAGAAAAAATAAGTATTTCCGTATTAAACAAAATTAAACGACACATCATCATATTCTTACTGGAAACATTCACAAGCGGCTAATTTGGATTGTCACAAACATAATGTAGCTTTTACGCATGCGCAATGAAATACACACAATAATAATATACACCGTAATTAACACCAAATAACGTTAACTTCAACTCAATTACACTCCATCTACTAAAATAAATTACAAGCAATCAACAGATAAATAATAAGTCTAACATTAATAAACTATATACTAGGGACATTTACAAACGGCTATTTTGGATTGTCACGAACATGAAGTAGCACGTACAATAATTATATAGACTATAATTAATACAAAATAATCTCAATTCGATTACACTTCATCTACTAAAATAAATTATAAATAATTAACAGATAAATAATAAATTCAATATTAATAAAAGTCACAACATGCTAGAGACATTTGCAAACGGCCATTTTGGATCAACACGTGCTGTAGGAACTTTTACATATTGCAAAATAAATTATATTTTCAATGAAGCTATGAATATTTAATAAAATGACAATAAAACAAATGGAAGATTTTAACAAGAAAATGAATAATAATTAATGCAAAATAATACAGCATTATTATATAATAATAAGGATATTAAAAATTAATAGAGATCAGCCATGAGAAATGAAAATAAATTAAATTCACGATTGATGAATTAATAAAGTATGGAAATTTTTTTTTGGTGGCGACAAGTTTTACAAACAAAACAGGGACACGATTAATCAAATTTCCTTCGGAAATTTGAACCCCGTACTCCGCACGTGCCGTAACGAAAACTACAATATGCAAATTATACGCTTATGCGAGCGGTGATTCGAGCACACAATAAACTAAAAAGAATATAATAATAAAATAAAATAAAATAAAAACACTAATAAAAGATTAACTAAATGTAGACACACGTAATACTACTACATAAGGGCGACTAGTACACTAACAAATAGGGATGTAAATACATATATAAGAAACGCGACGATACATTGAATAGAATCAATTAATAAATTAAAAGTATATTTGGACCATTAAATAATACTGATGAATGAACCGAACGAACTGCGAACCGATCAAAATAAAGAACGAATGTATGGGACGTAAGAGCAAGGTAAATAAAATGAAATAATAGAAATATGTACTTTAACGAAATAGTAAATATAGTAAAAACAACATAACCTGTACTAACTGCCGTGAACCGATTGAAGTAATCAAGAATAAACTATGATTTGATAACTCGATTAAGGATAAATTGTGATCTGAAGAACCAATTAATTAAAAACGACACGCAAACTAATTAATAAATCACGTCTTGATATTATACCGTAATAACATAATATACAATCAAAATAATCTATGATTTGACAATACAAATTACAATTTGAAATTCTATCAATCAAGAGCAACCCGCGATTTGAATAATTAATTAATAAACTATGATTGGATACTACACTAAAAATAATCTACAATTTGACAACTCAGACTATGATTCGAAATTCAATCAATCAAGAGCAACCCACGATTTGAACAAACTAATTAATAAACTATGATTGGATACTATACTAAAAATAACTTATGATTCCAAAATTCAAGCTATGATTCGAAATTCAATTAATCAAGAACAACTCACGACTTAAATAAATTAATAAACAAACTATAATTCAATACGTAACAGTATTACGATATAAAGTACAACGTTATATAGTATTACGTTATAACCTATAATGTTATATAGTATTATACTCCACATTTGCGTAACTCTATATGACGTTACACGTTATATTGTAATACTATATAACGTTATACGTTATAATGTAATACTATATAGTGTTATGCAATTACGTTATATAACGTAATACGATATACTGTACCACTATATAACGTAATTTGCTATAACGTAATACTGCATAACGTAATACGTTATATCGTAATGCTATATAACTTAATACCGTATATCGTAAAGCTATATAACGTAATACTATATAACGTAATATTATATAACGTAATACGTTTTAGCGTAATGCTGTATAACGTAATTCTATATAACGTTTTACTATATAAAGTAATAAGTTAAAACGTATTTCTATATAACGTAATACGTTACAACGTAATACTATATAACGCATCACGTTATGTCGTTATACTGTTACGTTCTATTTAGTTGCCGACGGGAAGGTAGCGTTAACTGACATTTAACGTAATTGACAATAAGCTCCAATTTCGGCTAACCTGCTATGTTCGGGAATACTTTTTTTTTTTTTTTTCGTGGAGGAAACCTTCATAGGCGCCCCGCGCCCTTCCGGGGAGAGGGCGCCGGGTAGTGCCGGATTCCTACCGGCTAAAACCTCCACGGTGGCCGTACATGGCGCTTGCCGGAAAGGGCCCTGGAACCGCTCATTAGCATGCCATCACGAGCCCCCTCCTCGCCGAGTTCACCGCGAGTTATGCGTATCTAACCAACTAACGGCCGCGCATCGCGCCACCACCGCCGGGCCGCCGTGCAAGATCTCCTGGTTCCCCAACCAGGCGATTTGGCGGCACCGCGACGCCGAAGCGGCCGGCGCCTAACACCCATCTGACGGCGAAGTGGTCCGAGCTCGTCTGGAAGTAGCGTGCCCACGCCCCCCACCCCGCCGCCGACCACTAATCATTTCGGGATGGCATTCTTTCTCCTCCTCCGCCACCTCCCTCCTCAGTATCGCCAGCTCCCAGAATATGGCG
This sequence comes from Bombus pyrosoma, assembly GCF_014825855.1. Taxonomy (NCBI): domain Eukaryota; kingdom Metazoa; phylum Arthropoda; class Insecta; order Hymenoptera; family Apidae; genus Bombus; species Bombus pyrosoma. The sequence goes on from NC_057779.1 coordinate 11,815,333, forward strand.
ACGGCCTTCCAACTCCTCTCGTTCGCCAACAGCGCATCGAACACCGCCGGCGGGGAGGGGTCCATACCTATCTTAGCAACGAGGCTACGGCGAGGTAATGCCCTCTGACGCTTACACACATTCACATGTACATGTAAATGTATCATCTAGCCAACAATTGATAACTGTAATTGCATAACTGTAACTAGATTTGACTAGGAACATAGTAGACATAGGGCAAACCGGGTGATGTTCCCTGTATAAACAATCAAGAGCGGAGTATAACGCGCATCGAATTGTCTAGACAACCCCAATAGCAGCGGAGATGCGTCCAATTAAATATATTTGGTCTTGAAAATTCGAAAACAGTAAATGCATTGAATTTGCCAGGGAACAACGTTGACATAGCGCAAACCGGGTGATGTGCTCTGTATAAACCAAAAAAGCGGAGTATAACGCGCATCGAATTGTCTAGATAACCGCAACAGCAGCGGAGATACGTTCAATTAGATTTATTTGGTCTTGAGAATTGAGGACTGTAAATGCATTGGATTTGACAGGGAACAGCGTTGACATAGCGCAAACCGGCTGATGTGCTCTGTATTAAGTAGCAAATGCGGAGTACAACGCTCATCGAATTGTCTACGTACTCCCAATAGCAACGGAGGTATGTTCAACTGAATATTTGGCCTTGAAAATTGAAAAAACTGTAATTGTACGGGATTTGACAGGGAAAGAGTTGAGATAGTGCAAGCCGACTGAAGTACGCTGTATTTAGCAGCAAACGTGCAGTATAACGTGCGTAGAATTGTCGACATATCCCCAATAGCAGCGGAGATACGTTCAATTGAATATTTAACTTTGAAAATTGAAAACTGTAAATGCACTGGATTTGACAGGGAACAGAATTGACATAGCGCAAAAAGGATGATGTGCTATATATTAAGCAGTAGATGTGGAGTATAACGCGCAGTGAATTGTCGACATATCCTCAATAACAGCGGAGATACGTTCAATTGAATATTTAACCGTGAATATTGAAAACGATGATTGGATTAGATTTGGCATACACTATATAACGTAATTTGTTATAGCGTTGTATTATATGACGCATACCATATAACGTGATATATTATAAACAAAAGTCAAAAAGTCACAGCTAGATAACTAACTTTCTAATTCGACAGCACCGGTTCGTCAAACATATGGGAGGATTAGCGTCGAGTATAATTGAAAATGGAAGGACGTCGGGAGATCATAAAGCTTAAGCGAGCGTAAAAATGGCCGATGTGATAAATTCGTTGCTATCCGAGTACTACTTGCCGAATAGGAATCGAAACGCAATTACTATAGCACCGTAGATAGTAATTAACATCTGAATGATAATTTCGAAACAATTGAGAGATCAACGATACTTTAGAAATTCAAGTCACTTCGAATATGGCACTCCTGCTCGGGCAACCGAGGTGAACGGACGTATCTAGTCGGTCGTGTGCTCCGGTGAAGTGTTCGAAGAGAAACAAAGTTAATAGTGATAGAGAGGTGAAGTTTAAAAATGCAGCAGATACCAACAATAAAAATTACAACCAAAGGCGAAATGCACTATATAAGCAGGTCGGTAGACTCACCAAGCCTAAAACAACAACAACAAAGCAACAACAACCAAAACGATATGGTTATAGAAGAAACGGAAGAGCAGTGGAGACAGGATGGAGCGAAACCACGATAACGAAAGATATTACCAGGACGAAAACTGGAAACTAGCAAAGACAAACAAGAAACGTAAAACGACACCAGGCACAAGTGCCGCAGAAAATCTAGATACAGAAAATACAGCGATGTCTGCAAGAATTACCACTAAGAAATTCCTTCAGCTTGCTAACTGAAGCAATAGATGCTGACCCGATAAGCAAAGCTACAACTAATTCAAGCCACATTACAAAACCGCCACCAATATTTGTCGAGGCCCAAATAATAGACCCGCTTATTGAACTACTAAATAATATAGTCGGGAAAGATAATTATATAATAAAACGAACTAAACTAGATCAAGCAAAGATCCAAACTAACACGCCTGAAATCTATAGAAAGGTGACAAAAGCGTTAAAAGAAAAAAAAAATGCTGTGTACCACACGTATCAGCTCAAAACGGAAAGGAGCTACAAGATAGTTATAAGAGGCTTGCACCCTAAAAGTAACATAAAAAAAAATTAACCGACGAACTAGCAAAAATTGGTCATCAAACAAGATCAATAAACAACATAACTAGATATGACACGAAGCAACCATTACCACTTTTCTTAATTGAACTGCAACCCAGAAACAATAATAAAGAAATATATGAAATCAAAAAAAATATTAAACACAATAGTAACAGTGGAACTACCACGCTACAAAAATGCCAACAATATGACCACACAAAAAATTATTGCAACAGAATCCCAGCATGCGTTAAATGTGAAAAAAAAGCCACTTAACAAAACACTGCCCATACTTAGGAAAAATTGAAGAAATTAGATGCTACAACTGTAACGGAAAACACCCAGCCAGCTATAAAGGATGTGAAATCAGGAAACAATTACAGCGTAAACTGTTTCCACCACTTCGCAATAGATCAATCAATAACCACAAATCACAACAAAATATAACAGATAGTGATACAACATTGATAGCAAACATCAATCCCCAAAATGTACATCACGCTACGAACAATAACCACAACAACTCCAACACCTTTGATACGCGAAGCTACGCGCAAGTAACCAACCAATCAGCGCACATAGACAACCAAAATCAGAGCAATAGTAACAATGACGCTACAGAAATCAAGGAACTGCTCAAGCAACCCATCGATAACACCGAAATGCTAACTAAAATGATAAGCGAGCAAAATGCAGTTCTCAGGCAACAAACACAACAGATCACGGTCATGCTCCAATTACTTACAAACATGTTAAGCAAAAAATAAAAACGGACACGCTAAAAATAGCTGCCTGGAACTCAAACGGCCTACATCATAGGGCCCTAGAAACTAAAACATTCCTGTACAACAACAATATCGACATACTACTTGTTTCAGAAACACACTTCACTACAAAAAGCTACATGAAAATACTACACTATATATGATACCAAACACCCCCCAGGAAAAGCACACGGAAGGACCGCAGTGATAATAAGAAACGACATAAAACACTACTTACACAGCCAAGTCAGTAAGGAATATATCCAAGCAACCACCGTTACAGTACAAACTAGCAGCAGTCATTTTCAGTTGTCAGCAGTATATGTACCGCCGGGACACAAAATTACAACACAAATGTGGGAAGAGTACTTTCAACATTTAGGTGACAAGTTTATTTCAACGGGAGACTATAACTCAAAGCACACACTATGGGGATCAAGAATTACTTCACCTCGAGGTAGAACCCTGGAAAAACACATTAGAAACAATAACCTCAATATATTATCCACAGGAAGACCGACATACTGGCCGACAGACCTGAGCAAAATACCTGACCTACTCGATTTTGCAGTTACAAAGAGACTAAACGTAAATAAACTAAAAATAGCACCCAGTCTAGAGCTTAGTTTCGATCATACACCCATAATAATTACATACAGAAACAAACCAATAATTTATAACAATCCAGATATACTATGAAATAAAACCACCAAATGGCAATCATTTAAAGAAATAATCGAGAGTAAGATCAACTGCAACATCCCATTAAAAACACCCGAACACATTGAACAGGCAGTAACAACATTTACAGAAACTATTCAAGAAGCAGCATGGGCAACCACCATACCTGAAGCAACCAAAAGACAAACAAAAATAATTCCTCCAGACATCCTTGAAAAAATCAGAGAAAAAAGAAAAGCGAAAGCAAAATGGCAAAAACATAGATCACGAGAAAACAAAAAAAAACACCTAAACAAACTTGCAAAGGAAACAAAAAGCAAAATAAAAGAGCACAATAATAACGAATTCACAAAGTTCATAGAGACACTCTCTGCACACGAGAGCTCCAACTACTCCCTATGGAAAGCCACGAAAAAAATAAAGAAGCCAATAAAACTAGCCCCAGCAATCAGAAAAGCAGATAACACATGGGCAAGAAGCAACGAAGAGCAAGCTGAAGAATTTTCCTAGCACCTATGCAACACATTTACACCACATAATATCGACAATAGCAGCTTCAATTGTCATACGGACGAAGATGCGCCAACCACTAGTACCTCAACTGACAAGCAATACACCATACCTAAAACAACAGCACAAGAAATTAGAAACATAATTGAAAAAGCAAAAAACAATAAAGCACCTGGAATCGACCTGATCAATGGTAAAATCTTGAAAAACCTTCCTCCAAAAGCGATACGACTAATGACAATAATATACAATGCAATACTAAGAATCCAATACTATCCTAAACTATGGAAACTAACACAGATCATAATGCTACCTGAACCAGGCAAAGACCCACACCAAGCAGCATCTTACAGACCAATATCGCTACTTCCTGTGTTTTCAAAAATCCCAGAAAAAATAATATACGTCCGTCTAAAACCAATAATAGAGAAGGAAAAATTAATACCAGATCACCAATTTGGATTCAGAAACAAACACTCCACGATAGAGCAAATGCACAGGCTCATCAATGAAATAATACTAGCATTAGAAAACAAACAATACCGTACAGCCCTCTTTATGGACATCGAGAAAGCGTTTGACAAAATAAACCACGAAAGCCTGCTACAAACAATCAGAAAACAATTCCCGGAGCAAATATACCAATTAATAAAATCCTACTTAAGCAGCAGAACCTTCGTAATAAAAATCAAGGACACATACTCTGAAGTTAAAGACATCAAGGCAGGGGTTCCGCAAGGAAGCGTCCTAGGACCGATACTATACACATTATACACGGCCAACATACCAACAACTACCAATAGCAAAATACTGACATTCGCGGACGATACAGCTGTACTAGTCAGACACACTAACCCAGAAACAGCAGTCACATTACTACAAGAACACATCACAAAAATAGAAAAGTGGCTGCAAGTTAAACAAATCAAAGCAAATCCCAACAAATGCAATCATATTACATTCACATTGCGAAAACAGATGCCACCAAACATCCTACTGAACGGCACGCACATAACACAAACAAGACAAGTCAAATACCTAGGACTCCACATAGATACGCAACTCACATGGAAACAGCATATTAAATCAATAATAGAGAAAATACAGACAACAAGGGGACAAATGCATTGGCTAACAAGTCGAAAATCCAAACTAAGCATAGAAAATAAACTAAAAATATACAAAAGAATTATTGAACTAAGGAAAGAGCAAGCCGGGGGCATAGCGATAGGAGGAAGAAAGGTATGGTCACTGACGTACGCAGATGATATTGTGTTGATGGCGGATAGAGAAGAGGAGCTAAAAGAGATGCTAAGGAAATTCAAAAAATTTCTAAAAAAAGCAGAATTGGAGCTAAGCACAGAAAAGACAAAAATAGTAGTATTTGAAAAAAGAAGGAACAAAAGGAGACAAAGAAGATGGAATTGGGGAGAGCAAGAACTAGAAGAAGTGGAGGAGATAAGATACCTAGGGTACATACTACAGAAAAACGGCAGCGATGAGAAGCACATACAAGACAGGAAAAGGAGAGCGATGATAGCAATGAAGAAAACATGGAGCGTGGGAGAAAGAATATTCAAACAGTACTACGAGAGGAGAATGAAGATGTTTGAAGCATTGGTAGAGAGCGTGGCGCTGTTTGGAGCAGAGGTATGGGGTTGGAACATGGAAGAAACGCTGGATAGGATAAAAAGAGGATACGTAAAATGGATCTTAGTCTCCAATCGCTAGTCACAGAATATGACGTGGGACCTGCCACGCCGGACAAAATTCTAACGTGTGCTGAGCAGTGTCCTTGCCCTCTCCGCAGTGGTGACATGTGTTCGTCACCTCTCTTCCGATTTTCTGCAGGTATTTCCCGAATACTCCATGTCCTGCGAGCACCTGCGTCATCCGGAAGGACAGTGGAAGCCCTCCGCAGTCTCTCCAAGCCTCCCAATTTAGCAGGATCGATCTAACGGTCCGGTGGCCACGGACCTGGTCTTCGGCGAGTAGGTTGGAGCGCCACCGCTCCCATACCTCTCGTTTAGCTTCTCTCCGAACGTCACGGGCCGCCTGCCCGCGGGGGGAGAATCCCTTCCTGAGCTCAAGCTCCCAAAGCAAGAAACCTGCAACAAACTTATTTACTGGATTAGTACCTTGAAAGAATTTAACGCTGAAAACAAAACATATTATATATAAAAAGGAAATCAAATTATCAAAGCATTATTTTAGCTTTACAGCAATTTAAATTTGAATTTTGAATTTGAATTTTGAAACCCAAGTTTGTATTTAAATTTGTATCAAATATAGAAAATTTGTTACGAATACCAAGATGAAGGATGTGATTAAAGTCATATGCATAACTTCTTTTCTTTTAAGGACCAACAATCTTAATGAAAGATAAAAATATAAATTTTATTATCAATAAAATGATAAATCCAAGTGCATCTACTAAGATTTTATAGAAAATGAACTATATCGTAAATGAATTTTGATATATGCATAGCAAATTCGAACATTTATAAAATTACTTGAATGTTAAAAAAATTGTATACAATAAAATCAAGAGAACTGTTAAAGAAGAATCAATTCAAGTAACGAACAATCACTGGTTTCAAAAGTTTTAAAAACATTCATCTTTTTACTATATTTCAAATAAGTTAATATTATGCAGAATCTTATCAATTAGATTATTTATTTCACATGTTTGGATTCCCTAAAAAAAATTTTCAAATTACATATATGTACATGTTACGACCGTTCGCGGAGAGACGTGATCGCGAGGAAAACGCGTCAGCGAGAGCCGTAAATTCTCGCTACGATTCTAATAATCGACGCCGCGAATTAGTCGTTCCCCTGTTTCGATTAAGATAACAGAAGTGGTTCAAATGAGTTTAACACTGAATTAACGGGGTTAATATAAACTTGTATATTTAACAATATTTAATATTATAATGAGCACAAATGATTTAACGATGAATACAATTAGTTTGTTACAATAAGTCGACCCGACTTTATGATATTTTTCGATGTATTTGTTAGACTAAGCGACTTTAATTTTATTCGTCAGAACCTCTCGATGCATTCCGTTTGAATCCCCAAATGATACTGATAGCCCTTTGATCTTTTTCTTTGTCTTCTCTTGGAGACGACCCCCCCCCCTCTACGCTCGGGTCACGCCACCGTTCGGGCCTATGATCACGTATGCCACCTTCTTTGTGTAGATGAAATAACGGACCGAGGGCGAATCGACGTTTCTAGATTTCGCTGCTTGATAACAACTATGCGCTCGTCGCTACATTGTATATATTTCGCCGGTCCTATAAGACGATCCGTTTGCGAGATTATAGTACCACGAGCGACGGTTAGGGACACGGCCTATGGTAACAGTACATATATTTGAAATATTTCATTAAAAGAATACTTTTATTTTTCTTGAAATATAATACACCAAAAACTATTTAATAAAATCATTCATTAATTTGTTTCACGCTACTAACAATAACAAATAAATATATCATTTAGCAGTACTTTCTGTAACAAACGCTCTGGTACTTTAAGGGAGCTGAAAAAGAAATCAGTCCGATTGCCAGAAAGGCCATTTACTCGACATAACCCCGAATAACAAACCGTGAATGAGATATCTTTGTATTTCGCAACACTAATTTTATTTACCAAATTCAATTATAAAATAGAGAACTCACAAAGAAAATCGCAATGTCTGTTTTGTCATATTTGCAACACTATTTTATCATTAAAAAAAAAAAAATAAATAAATAAAATAAAATACTCGGAAGCAAACACAATAGTATGATAGTTTGATGAATTAGAATTATTTACACAACACTAATAAATATTAATCTATTCATTCGTGTTTAAATATACGCAGCACTAGTGTCAAAGAGATCCAGTGCAATGGTTGGCGATGAACGATCACATCTGTGATCAAGGTGCAGGAACACACTTCCACAACTTCCATGGAAAAATTTGGGGCATTTTTTTTAGCGCAACACTACTTCTAAACGCGATCACAAATTAACGCAACGCTATCAAAGTAATAATAACAATTGGGAAAATAACGAAACACTAGTTCGCAAAACTATAGGGTTAACTGAAGTATAAAAGCTAATTTTCTATCTGGGAGTTCGTAACACTAAAGTAAATATAATTCTAGTGTAAAGGACTCGTAACTAGCAACTCTAATTCAAAACGCAACATTTGAACTAGCAACTCTAACTCAAAACGCGTAATTTGAAACTCGCAACTCTTATTCCAACCGTAATTAATTAGCCGCAACACTAATAGAAAACCGCGATTGCCCCGTATTATGATGAAGCAATATGCGTCGGTTGAAAAAGAAATTACAAACTCTAAAGCGAGCATAGTGACAAAGTAGTAACAAGAATGACTTTCCATGCTCTGTATGATCCAGAGGATAGAGAACCATTAATAGTTGCCCTCTTGAATGGCAGTTTGCCGGGCCTCTTCGGCTCATAGCCTCTTCTTTCTTCGGGCGTGATGCCCGCTGAAGCTTAAATCTAGGCTCGAGACTTTCTAATCGCAAACCAAAAAGTAACTTATAAAGGTAAAATAAAAAGATAAATCGCGAATGCTATTCCCAGAGAACATGAACGATCAACGATCATAGCGACCGCTGTCCGTTCGCATGTGCGTGCTCGAGCAATAAACGTTCGTTTCGGAACCCTCTCCGTACTCGCGACCACGACCGCGATATTCGAAAAACCGATAGGCAAAGCTCAAGACAAATGGTATGCTCCATTCGTGATGCCTGCTTCACCGTCAATTTTTCAAATCAAATATCCTGAAACAGGTTGGACTTGCGAGAATGCGCCTACCCGACGAGAGACTGTGCCAACCTGCTCGGCCCTACCTACTTATAGTTAGCATTCATACCAGAAAATATGCTACCTATCCTACCTGGAAACCTATATTTAAAATTTAAAAAATGGCAAAACAAGCACACCAACACATTCACTCCACGGTTCTCACGCATAACCCGGGCGCAAAGGCCTACACTAGAGGGACGTCCCGGGACGCCTCCGACACCCGAGTTTGACATACAACTTTCACACTCTGAAGTATGTACCATTTTCCTGAAATCGACTGACGATGGCTAGCGACCATTGTATGTATATCATGTAAAGAAATAATTTGACTAGAATAGATCGTCGTATTTTAATCAATGTAATTATCATTGAGATTAGTAATATTACTATTTATAAACTACTTATTAACTCCATTTATTAACACTGTTATTTTCAATGGTAATTGGATTCATATTTCCGAATCCATAACTATTTCGAGATTATAATAAATAGCAAAAGCGACGCAATTCCACAGCCTAACCACATACACACATAGTGGAAAATACGTCGTGCACGATACGCTAACGCAACATCAGTCGCTGAAAAAATTGTTAAACTTATAGGCTACTCGTCATGCTCATTGCCTTCCTCCCACCCAAGAAGCACCTGGGCACGTGAGTGAGATTCTGACAATGAACATGGAAGGGGTTAAACCTGAAAATCCTGTGCTAAAAATATGATTAGTCCATCTATTAGATTTTGTATCTAACGGGCTAATATTTTTTGATTTTGCAATCTAATTTCATTTCAAATTTTAACAATTCTATACTTTATTTTACTTTATTATTTTTATGAACAATTAAACTATTAAACTGAATGAAGAAATTTAATTAATGAAGAATATACATATTTATTAAACATAAACTAAGATTCAATGCAAGTAATATTTATATCAATGAACAACAATGGACTCTAAATGAACTCTATTACTCGAAATATCCTCAGGCGATATCTTTATCAAAACACATCTTTGAAAACACAAAGAAACGTTCAAAATTTGTTTTGATTCTGAAACCAGCCTGTCGCGAAGTGTTTTCTTGCACGTGAAATTTGATAATATTTATCATAACGGACAGACAAAGTTAGACTTTCACATATACTTTCATATTCCATATCCCGAAGTTTACTGAAATTATACTATTAAGTATACCGTGTATACTCAAATAAAGATAAAACTGCTCTATACCATCGTAATCATAATTGAATTTCCATATTAACGAAGTCTAAGGATATCAGACTTCTTCACTACAAAAAACGAAGTCATTTCGTCGTTTATTTTAATACTCATACATATGCTCACATGAATACTTGGTCTTTATAAATATATAGTAATATTGAATATAATTTGATTTTATAAATAATTATAATTAATATATTGTGTAATTTTCAATCATATGCATATATATACTAATTATATCTAATAATATAATATATAATTATATTATCATCAACATTTAAGAACGCGATGCGCAAGAAAACCTATCCTAAGCTAATAAATAAAATGTAGACAAAAATGTTACTACTCACAGGTATAATAAATACCCGCGGTCACTATGCTCGTCAAAAATTTCTACGTATACAACCAATCACCCGTGTCGATTCGGACCCTTCATCCTTAGACATGATTGAGTGACCGGAGGAACAAAAACGCATGCGACTCACGATTAGATGTAAAGAGTGTTGTCCTCGATATTGTTCTGATCCAAGAGATTCGTCATCAAGTCGTCATCAAATTGGAATCGTCGAATTCGATGGAAGAAAACTGTAACTGTGTGTTAATTACTTTAAAAGTTTGAAACAATAAAATACTAATTTCTATTAAATAAAAATTTTTAATAATAATATTCAATTTAAGAATGAAAAACTTACAAGTTGTCAAATTTTCAATCAAATTTTATTTTTTAAATTATCTGATTAATATTTAATTTAATTATTAAATGAAATATAAGGAATTGAAATGATAAGGAAGGAAATGAAATATAATAAATAAATATAAAAAATACATAGTTACTTACAATTTTGGCTTTTGAAACACCACTAGGTCCTTTCCAGAGAACAAGAAGAAGGGGAAGAAGTGACATACCTTTAACAAAATATGAATCATAATTTGTTTTGAGAAATGTGATGGTTGATCAAAAAATTTAACATAATAAAATATGAAACTCTATGAGGACTTAAAACGAAATTAAAAAGAAAAAGAAATTAAAATTATAATAAACTCTAATTAGAATTGAAATTGGAATTCTAATATAAAAATTTAAAACCAGATATTAGTTTTTAATTAATAATAATTACAGCGAAATACAAGGAATAAAGTTAATAAAATACAGTGTGAAGATTCTTACATGCTTAAATTTAAAACACCGCTACATCCTTCCCAAAGAAGAAGAAAAAAATGCAAGTTATGAAAAACCTGTAACAAAACATATTAAATATTATAATCTGTTCTTGAAAACGTACTTGTGATTGTTAGAAAACTTAAAACAATGAAATTTTAATAATAAAAAGAATAGAAATTCTAATAAAGTTTAATTACTACATAAAAAGTGGAACTTTAACATAATAATGACTTAGAAACTGAGACTCTAACATTTTTATGATTCTCAAACATTTTTACTGTGTATTTCAAGAGCAAAATTTTAAGATTTTAGTTTGATAAATAAATTAAAATAAAATGTACGACGTACTTACATTCTTGAGTTCCAGGAAAGGCTTTTATCCTCTTGCGAGACCTGCGACTTTACTACCGAAAACGAATGTTTAACAAAAAGAAAAAAAGAATAATAGACTAACGCGTCCGTTATGTCAACTGATAACAAAACACACTGACTCTAATTTCGCGTCTGATTATTATAATTACATTTAGTGAAAATTATTATGCTCTAAATCAATATTAATGTGATTTAACGCAGCAAACACTGATTCTACCGACCGCATTGCGCGCGGACACAAAAATATTCTAAAAGAAAAACTTTATTAGAGGTAGGGGACAGGAAAAGGAAATTTTTTCTTTTTTTGTCGAGTGTTTGTTTAGGAAAATACTGCTTTCCTAGAACTACGAATTAATTATTATTTATTTACCAAAGGTAGAATCATATATCATATCAAGAGCACGAAAATATACATATAAATATTATACCAAGAATGTGAAACAAAATATATCATTAGTATATTTAAAATATTTTCAAAGTACTTTTTATTATTGTCAAATATATATATGAATATTTCATAATACGATTGATTTGTAAAAATTATCGGTCAAACTGAATGTCCGCCATTACAATTTCAAATATTTTATGCATTACGTGACTTCGTTCTAATGCAACATGGCGCACTTTTTCTGACCGTTAAACAAAGCTGCACAATACGAAAAAAACTCGATATGCAGAAACTGTTCAAACTTGTCTGTGATAACGTACTTTCTCGAATGTAATAAAAGTTATTGAGGAAGACGAAATTAATAGTCAATATTATATTACAAACAATTTACGAATAATGAAGCAAAATGAAAAAGTTATTTGAATTTCTTACTCAAATGAAACAGAATCGAGAGAATCTATGTTAAATTTATGTTAAACAATCTATTCAATTTCTTCGGAAATATAATTTAATATATTCGAAAGAAAAAAATAATTTTTTTATCTCGCATTTTTCATCTTGGTATTCTTAATAAACCGTGAATTTAGAATTTGTTATATTAGATATTAATTAATATCACGAAATATTTATAAGAAATGGAGTTGATTTAATAGTGAATAAATATTACCCCTTTTCGACGAAAAGTTATCAAATTTATCGTTAATCACCATGGCGTCCTTTTGACTTTCACCCCGTCCTTTCGAATTTCGTAGCATCCCTCTAATACATCAAAACTTCCCCGAAATCAAATAATAGTAATCTGCACAAAAAAAGCAAAATGAAAAAGTTATTTGAATTTCTTACTCAAATGAAACAGAATCGAGAGAATCTATGTTAAATTTATGTTAAACAATCTATTCAATTTCTTCGGAAATATAATTTAATATATTCGAAAGAAAAAAATAATTTTTTTATCTTGCATTTTTCATCTTGGTGTTCTTAATAAACCGTGAATTTAGAATTTGTTATATCAGATATTAATTACGTTAATATCACGAAATATTTATAAGAAATGGAGTTAAAATAATAGTGCATAAATATTACCACATTTCGACGAAAAGTTATCAAATTTATCATTAATCACCATGGCGTCCTTTTGACTTTCATCCCGTCCTTTCAAATTTTACAGCATCCCTCCAATACATTAAAGCTTCCCTCGAAATCAAATAATCTGCACAAAAAAAGAGCGAAATATTAAAACAAATGTATAAAAAGAATAAATTATTTGAAAATGAAACAATGATCTTGGTCAAATTGTGTTTCGAGAACTCATTGTACGAACTACTGGAAAATGGGACAACCAAAAAGACAGTCGGAGAAACAAAGGTAATTAAATAATAGATTACAACGAAGTATTGAAGAAAAACGTACAAATAAATGAAAGTAACAATAGAGTGAGTTGGAACGGTAGAAAAATGTCTATCAAAGTGCCAAAGCCACTTGTCGCGAAATGACACGTATAGATATCCGTCTAATTCCTCTGATTGTCCACGCTAAACTGACACCTCGCATCGCGATTTACCAGACGAGTTTGGGTCGGGGAAGAGTAAGGGGCTAAAGTTGTCGGCTATCCGTGCATATACGAATAGGATTCGTCAAATTCCTGGAACACTTCCACTCAAGAATATGTTTTCAGTAATAGACATATTATGTTTCAAAACAAAGAACAATACGTTAGGCTGAACAGTGAGATGAACGTAAAAGGTATAGAGAGTAAACACAAATGATTTAATATCATTTTGACGAATAAAAAAGAATCTGAAACGAAGATATTTGCGTTTATACGTTGTCACTTGATTAAACAAAATTGATTAATAGATAAAAAGTTGGAAAGATATAATTTTTTCAAACATAACGTATAATAGAATATTATAAAATATTAATGGCAATGGCCTTAGGCGATCCCATTATCAAAGCACGGCATTGAAAATGTAAAACTAAGTCTAATTATAAAATATTAAATTATAAGAACGTTACATAGCAAACACTGTCTCTAAGACGACATTGCACCCGGTCACAAAAAATTTCCGAAAGTAAAACTGCATTAACAGAGAAGGATGGGGGAAGTGAGCGTCTTTTTCCAGAAAGTACTGCTGTTTCCAATTAATTTAGTCATCAATAAAAAATATTCTATTACGAAAATAAAATATATTTGAAATATTATTTGTGCTTTGTACGATATTTCCTGATATTGACAAGTATTTATAAACGTTATAAATGTAATACAATCTATCTGAAAAAATTATACTACGGATGTTCGTTTCTTACTTATAAACTACATTTTTTTTTATAAATATTCGAAAACGCTTGTGACAGACTAAAATTCTATACGTAAACATATCCGAGGATAGAGCGATAACAGTGTAAAAGAGCCGTGATCGTTAATGAATCGAAACGTGTCTGCACGTGTCTGATATTGTAGAGCTCTCGTGAAAACAAAAAATTATTGACAAAGATTTAATGACGCTGCGATATTCTCGTCGAGAATTTACAATTCATATAATATATGAGATATTTCAATTTTTATTTGAATTTCAATTGAGAATGTATTAATTATTTTATCGAATTGTTCAAAACTCTATTTTGTACTACAGCTTGAGGAAAAAAATTATTTAAAATAAAAAAACGTTGAAGATATTTGAACTCTCTCTAAAAGTAAAGATTTTTTATTTAATTACGTCTAGTTTCACCTTGGTAATATTAAATATTGTATGTCTATGTGTATATTTATACAATTGTATATATATATAGTATATATGATTGTCATATCATATATACAAAATAATCAAATAATAATAATAATAATCAAATAATCAAATATACAAATCAAATAATATATACAAAATATCATATGTACAAAATAAAATCAAAGATTTAAATAAACTTATATCGAACTTATGTTTCAAAAGTTTATGATACAAGCTACCGGTAATGAAAACGATCAAAGTCTACCAATGGAGGAAAACAGAAAAAAGTCTCGCTCTTCGACCGTAGAATGGTGGTATCCTGCTAAACGTGAGCCTAGCTGATTTTTGATTGGTTGAGGCGGCGAGGCTTCGTTTCTATGCAATGCGCGCGAGAAATTGAAATACCAAACGCCGTAAAAAGTTTCTTACATTTTACGAACTGATGAGCTGAACATTTTCAAACCAGATAACTATAAGAATTTGAACACAAAGGTGCACACGTATATATGCGTATACCAACAAACAAGATTTCTTTAAGAAAATCTAGTATTTGAACAAATATTTTCCGAATGAACATATTGTTCAATATGATTTTAAAATGCGAATTTTAAGTAATATGTGAAGACAGATAATTACAGAATTACAAATTGCTGTTACAAGCGAAATATAAAAAATTGTATGCTTATTCGTACTATGTAACAGTGCATATACGTAATCTTTCTACTTAATATTCTATTAATAGTGATATAAAACAAAATTAAAATATAGTCCATTAAATCTAATATATCCACCATGAAATAAGATTATGGTCATATAGATAATTTCTAAAATTTTCTGACAAAGAGAGGTTATTGTATGATGCATTAAATCCATATATTAAGATCAATCTTTGGAAAACGAAGGTAATGTAACCTAAGAACTATACACTAAATTTGAAACATATGCGATGTATTGAAAGTTTCAAAAGTTTCTTTCAAGTTTCAGATATTTAATTTAAATTAGCGATATATTAGTAAAATATGAAATGAAATATATGTATTTACATTATAATTTTTAAATATATTCGTATTTTTAAGCATCATTAAGTAAATTTCTAAATAACTAAGAATATACTGCTTCTTATCAAATAGTTACGAATTGTTTTTATTAGCGAGAAGCTATTAAGTGATGGTTGACAAGTTGTATCGATATACCACAAGTTGACGAAGTATACCAATAATAATTTAACAAAGCGAATTCTTCACCGCGATCTTCGAGAGAAATTCCTTGGAATTGGAATTGTTGTAACGAACGCAGCTGCATTTATAACATGCGACATAAATACACTCTTTTATATACTAAGCTATTTAATTAATTCTAAGTATGTAAGAAACTTAAAAAGCTTTTAAAATCATATATTTATCATTGTACTATTGATTTTCTTACCATTTCGAAATGTACAATTTTGAGAATAATTACTATATCTTCGTTCTTAAATAATGGAGCAACTAGCGAAAAAAAATGAAGAAAAGGCGAAGAAACGATGCAGAATATTCATGTTGTGCACGTGATTCATCTACATGTTTCAGTTTTGTTGCATATTTCACAATCGAACATTTTCTTTTCTCTTCTATTGTACTCTTGTATTTTGTGACGTGACTGTTTCTCGTGGGAGATAAGAACAAGACGAAATGTGGTCTCTAGCATTTCGCAAACAAAAAAGGACGAAACTGTTCGCCTTTCTTCTGTTTTCTTCTTTCTAAATAGAGGTGAAAGTAAAAAAGACGTATATCTACAGAATTTATTCTATTTCCATTACACATTCTGTCGATTGATTATTTTCATCTGAATCAATTGACTTACTTAATAAATTCTTCTTGTTTACAGGCATAGCTAATAGAGATTTGGATAGTCTAACATGGTTTATTCTCATTCTTTTTCTTAGCTCTAATACTTTGTTTAAATCTTTCTCAGCAAACCTTATAAATTTAAAATTATTCACACACTGTAATTCATTATTCCAATTCATTAACATTTCGCACTGAGCTGCATTTAAAATATCAGGAATTTCTGAAAAATAAAGGAGGATTTGTATATCAGCATATATTGAAAATAAATTTGGCTGTAATTCTTTACCTATTCCACATGTATGATATTCTCCTAGTTCTCTCTACTTGGTTATTCTAATTATACGTTCCCTGCTGGCATGCTGTCTACTCCTGTTGCTACATATAGAACTTTTAGTAGTAATTTGTTCCATTTCTTCATCATTTCTTGCTACGTACCTTTGGATCAAACATAGAACTATAACTAATCACATCTATAATATACAATCTTTGTATCATCATGTACATACATCCTTGTTTTACCTCCGTTTATAACAAACTTGCAGTTAACTCTGGAGTATAGGGACACATACCTGGAATCATATTGTTTCTGATCCACGATATTTTCTCTCCTATTGAATTCTGTTTTATCAAGCGGGACATTTTTGCTTTCTGCCTATTTGATATTCTGAAACAAAACACATTGTCCATTTCCATCTTTAGGACACAAAAGTATTATATAATCATATAAAATAAATGAAATGTACATAACAAAATCACATATTTTAGTAGTAATTCTATTTACTTTTTGGCTTTTTTCGTAATAGCGATAGACTTTCTGCTATTTGGATGTATCATTTTCTTTGGCTTCAGGAACTCTTTTCTCATTACAGTGGCCTATAAAAAACAACACAATCAACTTTCTAAGATAATCTATTTTGTATACGTATAAATTAGTAAAAATATTACCATGGCTATGAATTATTGGGTTGGCAACTAAGTGATTGCGGATTTTGTTATTAGGTGGTAATGACAATTTCGATTATCCTAACCTTCAAAACTCGAACTCAGGCTGTGCTTTTAACCAATGTATAATCATGCGCAGGCGAGTTGTCGGCAGCAACGACGGTGACGTCTATCGAGAGTAAAAGTAATATCGAAGTATACCTTACCATGAGATTTCCAGGTCAACAAACTTCAAAATTTGTCTCTTCTGTTTTAAGATCTTCTTAGCTATTTTTTTTTAAATTTTATAATGGTAACCTATTTTAAAATGTGTAATCTTTGATAAATGTATATTAGTAGAATTTCATATGAAAAAAGTTTTTGGGAATCTGTATCGTATTCAGCGACCAGAAAACGGAGGCTTGACGGAAGTCGACAACAATCGAGATAAAGTCTTTATTGTAATATTGCTTTTATTGATTTTAACGTCAGATGGAACTGGTTTCGGCAGAAAACGATCTGCCAAATGTCAAAGACGCAACGAGCAGACTTTAAGTAAACACGAGCAGAATTCAACATCCGATTATTATTATTACTGTGATCCAACAGAGTTTGGAGTAATACAAAAGATTCCGCATTTGCGTTCTTGTTCACCATGCGACATGATAGAAATCGATTCCTCTTCTTTTCACCGGTCTCGATTATCCTATTCCTCTTTATTCGCATATTTTTTAAACACGAATATAGATTTTTTACGATTATTTATTTCGTTGATGACATCATTTAACGAATTCTTTGAGAACTTCGCAAGGGAATCCAGACATAAATGATATTTAAAATGTTTATAGCAGCTCTGAAATAAAGAAAAGCGATATGAATTTGAAATGATAGATCATTTCAATGACTTTATTATTTCCATTTTAGACATAACACAGGGCAACTTTATAATTTTTAAATCTCTTTGATTTTATATGATCTAAAAAATCTATTTGATTTTATATAGCTTTCTATATATCTTTTTTTATATATCTTTATTTTTCTTTTTGGATATCTGCATGTTGCCTTAATTGCTATCTTTTTTTACCGCGAGGAGGGGAGAAAGCTATTACGCATACCCAGTAATCCGTTTTTTTTTTTTTTTTTTTTTTTTTTTTTTTTTTTTTTTTTTTTTTTTTTTTTTTTTTTTTTTTTTTTTTTTTTTTTTTTTTTTTTT
>NC_057779.1:11834623-11836545 GCF_014825855.1 Bombus pyrosoma
GTTCTATCCTAATACTACATTACGTTATACGCGATATCGTGATACCAAATAACGTTATACGTTATAACGTAATACCTTATAATGGTATACGTCATATCGTAACACCACATAACGTTATACGTTATGTCGTAGTACCACATAACGCTATACGTTATAACGTAATACTATATAACGTTATGCGTTACATCGTAATACCACATATCGTTATACATTGTAACGTAATGCTATATAACGTTATACGCCATATCGTAACGCCACATAACCTTATACGTCATATCGTAATACCACACAACGTTATACGTTATATCCTAATACTACATTACGTTATACGTCATATGGCAATACCACATATCTTTAAACATTATAACGTAATGCTATATAACGTTATACGTCATATCGTAACACCACATAACTTTCCATGTTATATCGTATTGCTATATGACGTTATACGTTCTATCCTAATACTACATTACGTTATACGCGATATCGTGATACCAAATAACGTTATACGTTATAACGTAATACGATATTACGTTATACGTCATATCGTAACACCACATAACGTTATACATTATAACGTAATACTATATAACGTTATACGTCATATCGTAACATCACATAACTTTATACGTTATATCGTATTGCTATATGACGTTATACGTTATATCCTGATACTACATTACGTTATACGTCATATCGTAATACCACATAACGTTATACGTTATAACGTAATACTATATAACGGTATACGTCATATCGTAACACCATATAACGTTATACGTTATAATGTAATACTGTATAACGTTATACGTCATATCGTAATACCACATAACGTTATACGTTATAACGTAACACTGTATAACGTTATACGTCATATCGTAACATCACATAACGTTATACGTTATATCGTAATACCACACAACGTCATACGTTATATCCTAATA
Organism: Bombus pyrosoma; assembly: GCF_014825855.1. NCBI lineage: Eukaryota > Metazoa > Arthropoda > Insecta > Hymenoptera > Apidae > Bombus > Bombus pyrosoma. The sequence goes on from NC_057779.1 coordinate 11,835,568, forward strand.
CTATATTACGTTATACGTTATATCGTAGTACCACATAACGTTATACGTTATAACGTAATACTATATAACGTTATACGTTATATCCTGATACTACATTACGTTATACGTCATATCGTAATACCACAAAACGTTATACGTTATAACGTAATACTATATAACGTTATACGTCATATCAAACACCACATAACGTTATACGTTATATCGTAATACCACATATCCTTATACGTTATAACGTAGTACTATATAACGGTATACGTCATATCGTAACACCACATAACGTTATACGTTATATCGTAGTACCACATAACGTTATACGTTATACCGTAATACTATATAACGTTATAAGATATATCCTGATACTACATTACGTTATACGTCATATCGTAATACCACATAACTTTATACGTTATATCGTATTGCTATGTGACGTTATACGTTATATCCTAGTACTACATTACCTTATACGCCATATCGTTATACCACATAACGTTATACGTTATAACGTAATACTATAGAACGGTATACGTCATATCGTAACACCACATAACGTTATACGTTATAACGTAATACTATAAAACGTTATGCGTTATATCGTAATACCACATATCGTTATACATTGTAACGTTAGGCTATATAACGTTATACGCCATATCGTAACGCCACATAACCTTATACGTCATATCGAAATACAACACAACGTTATACGTTATATCCTAATACTACATTACGTTATACGTCATATGGTAATGCCACATATCTTTATACATTATAACGTAATGCTATATAACGTTATACGTCATATCGTAACACCACATAACTTTATACGTTATATCGTATTGCTATATGACGTTATACGTTATATCCTAATACTACATTACGTTATACGTCATATGGTAATACCACATAACGTTATACGTTATAACGTAATGCTATATAACGTTATACGTCATATCGTAACACCACATAACTTTATACGTT
>NC_057779.1:11837045-11839300 GCF_014825855.1 Bombus pyrosoma
ATAACGTTGTATAGCATTACGATATAACGTATAACGTTATATAGCATTATGTTATAACGTATAACGTTATATAGCATTACGTTATAACTTATAACGTTATGTAGGATTACGATATAAGGAATAGCGTTATGTAGCATTACGATATAACGTATAACGTTATATAGCATTACGTTATAACGAATAACGTTATGTAGCATCATGATATAACGTATAACGTTATATAGCAATACGTTATAACGTATAACGTTATGTAGTATTACGTTATAACGTATAACGTTATGTATTACTGAGTTGTAACGTATGACGTTATATAGCATTACTCTATAACGTATAACGTTATATAGCATTACGTTATAACGATTAACGTTATGTAGAATCACGATATAACGTATAACGTTATATAGCAATACGTTATAACGTGTAACGTTATGTAGTATTACGTTATAACGTATAACGTTATGTAGCATCACGATATAACGTATAACGTTATGTAGGATTACGATATAACGTATAACGTTATGTAGCATCACAATATAACGTGTAACGTTATGCAGCATTACGTTATAACGTATAACGTTATGTAGGATTACGATATAACGTATAATGTTATATAGTATTACGTTATAACGTATAACGTTATGTAGCATCACGATATAGCGTATAACGGTATATAGTATTACGATATAAAGTATAACGTTATGTAGCATCACGATATAACGTATAACGTGATGTAGGATTACGATATAACGAATAACGTTATGTAGCGTTACGATACAACGTATAAGGTTATATTGCATTACGTTATAACGAATAACGTTATGTAGGGTTACGAAATAACGTATAACGTTATGTAGCATTACGATATAACGTATAACGTTATATAGTATTACGTTTTTACGTATAACGTTATGTAGCATTACGTTATAACGTATAACGTTATGTAGCATCACGATATAACGTATAACGTTATACAGCATCACGTTATAAAGTATACCGTTATGTAGCATTACGATATAACGTATAACGTTATATAGTATTACGTTTTTACGTATAACGTTATGCAGCATTACGTTATAACGTATAACGTTATGTAGGATTACGATATAACGTATAATGTTATATAGTATTACGTTATAACGTAATGCTATATACCATTACGTTATAACGTATAACGCTATGTAGGAATACGATATAACGTATAACGTTATGTAGCATTGCGATATAACGTATAACGTTATATAGTATTACGTTATAACGAATAACGTTATATAGTATCACGATATAACGTATAACGTTATATTGCATTACGTTATAACGAATAACGTTATGTAGCATCACGATATAACGTATAACGTTATATAGCAATACGTTATAACGTATAACGTTATGTAGTATTACGTTATAACGTATAACGTTATGTATTATTGAGTTGTAACGTATGACGTTATATAGCATTACTCTATAACGTATAACGTTATTTCGTGTTACGTTATAACGTATATCGTTATGTAGGATTACGAAATAACGAATAACGTTATGTAGCATTACGATATAACGTATAACGTTATATAGCATTACGTTATAACGTATAACGTTATACAGTATTACGTTATAACGTATTACGTTATGTAGGATTACGATATAACGAATAACGTTATGTAGCATCACGATATAACGTATAACGTTATATAGTATTACATTATAACGTATAACGTTATGTAGCATCACGATATAACGTATAACGTTGTATAGCATTACGATATAACGTATAACGTTATATAGCATTATGTTATAACGTATAACGTTATATAGCATTACGTTATAACTTATAACGTTATGTAGGATTACGATATAAGGAATAGCGTTATGTAGCATTACGATATAACGTATAACGTTATATAGTATTATGTTATAACGTATAACGTTATATAGTATCACGATATAACGTATAACGTTATATAGCATTACGTTATAACGAATAACGTTACGTAGCATCACGATATAACGTATAATTTTATATAGCAATACGTTATAACGTATAACGTTATGTAGTATTACGTTATAACGTATAACGTTATGTATTATTGAGTTGTAACGTATGACGTTATATAGCATTACTCTATAACGTATAACGTTATATAGCATTACGTTATAACGAATAACGTTATGTAGCATCACGATATAACGTATAACGTTATATAGCAATACGTTATAACGTATAACGTTATGTAGTATTACGTTATAACGTATAACGT